>NW_012098543.1:1669566-1675409 GCF_000951045.1 Mandrillus leucophaeus | reverse complement strand
AAATAAGACAGGATATATAGGACTAAATAAAACCATCTGATGAGTATTTATGGTTTGTAGGGCATGACTCCCCAGATTCCTCAGATAGGAATTTAGGCAAGATAAAAAAATCAGACCTTAGTCCTCATTCTCAAACTTTTTTTTTTTTTACATTTCTTCCTGCAATATATTTAAGCGATAAACGTTGACAACATATCAATTCCTAAATGTAATATTCACTTTACGTGCCTTCTGAAAATAAGTACAAAATGTACTTTTTATCTTCAAGCTGTTTTTTTTTTTCCCCCCCTAGAAACAGGACCTAGTTCTGTCACCCAGGATGGAATGCAGTGGTGGGAACGCTGCTCACTGCAACCTCAACCTCTGGGGCTCAAGCAATCCTCCCACTACACCTCCCAACTAGCTGGGGCCACAGGCCCTCACCACCATGCCTGGATAATTTTTTAACATTTTGTAGAGTCAGGGTTCCACTACGATGCTCAGGCTAGCCTTGAACTCCTGGACTCAAGCAATCCTCCCACCTTTGCTTCCCAAAGTGCTGGGATTACAGGTGAACCATCACACCCATCCAATTGTAATCTATTTTAGGTGTTTTCTTTATTGTTCTTGCCTGAGTGTTCTATCAGGTGTGAATAATAAAGGCTGTAAAATAGGCAGTCTTCAAACATTGGGATTTATTTTCATATAGAGAATAATTATGAGATATTACTAAGGATACATCCCAGTCAGGTTATTCTGTTTTATGTGGGCCCTGAAGAAAATATAACTAAATTACAAAATTGGCTGGGCGCCGCGCCTCCTGCCTGTAATCCCAGCACTTTGGCAAGCCTAGGCGAATGGATCACCCTGAGGTCTGGAGTTCGAGGTCAGCCTGGCCAACACGGCGAAACCCCATCTGTACTAAAAATACAAAAATTAGCTGGGCATGGTGGCACGCGCCTGTAATCCCAGATACTCAAGAGGTTGAAGCAGGAGAATCGCTTGAGCCCAGGCAGCGGAGGTTGCGGTGAGCTGAGATCTCACATTTGCACTCCAGCCTGGCCAACAGAGTGAGACTGCATCTCAAAAAAAGCAAAAAAAAAAAATTATAAACTTCTAAATCACCTCATTTCTGCATGCAATAATTTTATGGCAATATCTGTAAGTTAACATGTACTATGAACTCTATTTTTCACTCATATCCCTAGTTATCAAAGGTTTCATTTATCAAACACTAGTAATTAGCTAAAACATAATTACATTTAGGAAGAAATTAGCATATCCAAAATATTAGCAAGTTTGAAAAAGCATAATGTGGCCAGGGGTGGCAGCTCGTGCATGTAGTTCCAGCATGATGGGAGGCTAAAGCAGAAAGATAGTTAGTGGCCAAGAGTTGGAGGCCAGCCCAGGCAACATGGTGAAACCTCATCTTTATATTTTAAATATTTATTTATTCATTCATCTTGGAGATGGAGTTTTGTTCTTATTGCTTAGGCTGGAGTGCAATGGTGTGGTTTTGGCTGACCACAACCTCTGCCTCCTGGGTTCACGTGACTCTCCTGCCTCAGCCTCCCGAGTAGCAGGTATTACAAGCATATGCCACCATGTCTGACTAATTCTCTACTTTTACTAGAGAAGGGGTATCTCCATGTTAGTCAGGCTGGTCTCGAACTCCTGACCTCAGTGATCCGCCCACTGAGGCCTCCCAAAGTGCTGGGATTAGAGGCCTGAGCCATTGTACCCAGCCTCTATGTAGCTTTTTAAAAAAATCCTTGTAGCTATCTTGTTTAGGAATAAAATTGGAGGAAGGTTTGCCTGACACTGTTCCCAGCTTGACTTTTCTCTTTGACTTAGTAATTTTGAGTTTCTTTCACAAGCTTCTGACAGCCATAATGCTTTGACACACTGATACTGCTTTATATAGATTTTCCAGAACAGTAAAGTCCAAGGGTCTGTCATGAACTGGGTTAGTGGAGGCAAGAAGATTCCCAGGAGACTCCTGGTCTCAAGCAAACCTCACACCTCAGCCTCCCAATGTGTGACGAACACAAGTGTGATCCACTGAGCCCAGTGGAGTCTCCATCTCAAAAAAAAAAAAAAAAAAGCAATACAGGAGTTAAGGTACTCTATGGAATTACATCATTTGACTTTTTTTTGGAAATGAAAAGTCTGACGTATTTATTACTGAACCCAGCCAACCAACGTGTTCATAACAGATTCAGAGAGAAAAAAATGTATTCCCAATAAAACATGTCCCACTCTTCAGATAGTGGTGACATTTTCTGCTTGATATGGTAACGTGATTGTAATGCTCAGACAGCATAAATATGTATGTCATCTCATGTGCAATTCCTTATAGACCCAGTGTGGCTCTTCTCCAGTGTCTTCTTTTAAAGTTGTACCTGATTTTATTACCAGTTTTCATCTGAATCCACTGGGGAATGGAACGATTTTGCTTTTTTTCTTGGCCAGGAATCACTTAATCCTGAAAGTCTTATGAGAAGATATGGCTAGAAGTAGAGTCAAGTACAAACCACGATGGCAGACAAAGGAAGAGAAGGGGCTTGATATTTATTATTATTATTATTATTTTGAGAGAAAGTTTCACTCTTGTTGCCCAGGCTGGAGTGCAATGGCATCATCTCGGTTCACTGCAACTTCCGCCTCCTGGGTTTACGCGATTCTCCCACCTCAGCCTCCCGAGGAGCTGGGATTACAGGTGCCCGCCACCATACCTAGCTAATTTTTATATTTTTAGTAGAGATGGCACTTCACCATGTTAACCAGCCTGTTCTCAACCTCTTGACTATTGTTTCTGCTGTTAGCTATCAGTCCTCTTCATTGCAGCACAAACAAGATTATTGTTTTTCCGTGAAACTGATGTGGATGGTCTGCCTGCTGCTCCATACATAACCTTCAACATTGTCTTCTCACAACTCAAAATGAGTTATCCATTTACAAACTGTTGATTTCTTTTGGGCTTCGTCCCCATAACCTTTTCATAAAGCATCAGTGATATCATTATTCGTCTACCCAAACTTTACCATAAGTATTCTTTTTTTGAGACATGATGGAAAGCAGTGGCAAGATCACAGTTCACTGCAGCCTCCACCTCCCAGGCTCATGCCATCCTTTGGCTGCAGACTCCACAGTAGCTGGCCCTGCAGGTATGTGCCACCATGCCCAGCGAATTTTTGTATTTTTTTTGTATAGAAGGGGTTTTCACCTTGTTACCCAGGCTGGTCCTGAATACCCAGGCTCATGTGACACACCTGTCTCGGCCTCTGAAAGTGCTGGGATTAGAGACCTGAGACACTGCATCTGGTCTCATCGTAAATTTGATGTTTCTTATTTCAATTTTAGCAGAATTTATATTGCTTTGATAGTCTCTTTTCAAACTCATGCCTTATCCTTCTTAGTGCCTCAAACTACAGCCTGTTCAGACATGTTATAACAGATTTGTACCAGTTTATTTTGGTGCAAAAACTGTGAAATCCATGCACAATTTTCCCATAATACATATTTTTCCATGAGCTTCTTGAAGACCTCTTGTACTAGAAAACTGTATTCAAGAGGCTATATAAAAGGATTGTAGATATGCAAGTGCCATTTACTTCTGACATCCAAGGATGGTTCAACATATTCAAGCAAATCAATGTGATATACCACTTGAACAGAATGACAGATGAAAACCACATCATCTCAACAGACGGAGAAAAATCATTTCACAAAATTCAACGTCTGATCATCATAGAAATCTTAAAACGGCCGGGCGCGGTGGCTCACGCCTGTAATCCCAGCACTTTGGGAGGCTGAGGCGGGCAGATCATCAGGTCAGGAGATCGAGACCATCCTGGCTAACATGGTGAAACCCTGTCTCTACTAAAACTACAAAAAATTAGCCGGGCGTGGTGGTGCGCGCCTGTAGTCCCAGCTATTGGGAGGCTGAGGCAGGAGAATGGCGTGAACCCAGGAGGCAGAGCTTGCAGTGACCGAGATCGTGCCACTGCACTCCAGCCTAGGCGACAAAGCAAGACTCCGTCTCAAAAAAATAAATAAATAAAAAGAAATCTTAAACAAAATAGAGAAGGAAATTTACCTGACCATTGATGAAGTGACCAACGTGGAAATAACCAAGCAGGGAAAATGGAATGCTTTTCCTGTAGGATCTCAAATGATGCAAGAATGCTCTCACTTTTTCTATTCAATAAATACAGGCTGCCCTAGCCAGAGCAATGAAATAGCAAAAGAAATGAAATGCCTCGAAATCAGAAAAAAGTAAAATTATATTTGTTTGTAGATGACATGATCTTCTGTGTAGAAAATCACAGAGTCAAAGTACTACTGAGACTAGTAAACACATCAGTAGATTTGCACAATACAATATCAACACCAAAAATTAGTTGAATTTTCATACATTAACAATAAACAATTTTAAATGAAAATTTAAAAACACTTCCATTTGCTACAGAACTTAAAGTAAGAAATACCTAGGAATAAACAGAAAGAAGTGAGAAATTCATACACTGACATCTACAAACATTGATCGAAATGATTAAAAACATATATAAAGATACAACCCATACTGATGTTTTGGAAAAATTAATATTGTTAAATGTTTATATAACCCAGTGTGATTTAGATTCAACACGATACCCATAAAAGTCCCTATCAGTATTTGTTGAAGAAACAAAAAAACAGGCTGGGAAAATGGCTCACATCTGTTGGCAAGGCTGCTCTCAAACTCCTGACCTCAAGTGATCTACTCAACTTGGCCTCCCAAAGTGCTGGGATTACAGGTGTGAGCCACCGCACCTGGCCTAATCCTCTGAACATAAACACTTTAATCTCAATTAATGCTTGAACTCAGTGTTAAGTCAACTCAAACTCAAGTCAATGCTGATTTGAATCTAATGTCAATTAATTGTTGATGGTTTGCTATACTCACTGCATTTGGAACTATTACCTCAAAAATGAATTTCCTGATGTCCTGCAAGGAGTCACCTCAGACTAAAGACCTTGCCACACATGACACTTGTAAGATCTCTGTCCAGTACGGATTCTCTGATGTGTAATGGGGCATGAACGTGAAATAAAGGCTTTGACACAATCATCACACTTGTGAGGTTTCTTTCCTGTATGAATTCTCCTATGTTTTGTGTAAGATGAAACTTGACTGAAGATCTTGCCACAGTCATCACATTTGTAAGGTTTCTCTCCAGTATGAGTTCGCTGATAAACTGCAAGGTAAGAATGATGCCTGAAAAATCTGCCACATTTATAACACTTGTAAGATCTCACTTCGTTATGGTTCTCCAATGATTTGCAATGGTTGTAGCGTTACTGAAGACTTTGCGACAATCATTACATTAGTAAAGTTTCCCTACAACATGGATTGCTTGATGGTGAATGAGTGTTGACTGGCCACAGAAGGCTTTGCCACACTCATTACACTTGTACGGTTTCTCTCCAATGTGAATTCCAGCATGTTGTGCCAAATGTGAATCATACCTGAATGCCTTGTCACAAACCTTACATTTGTATGGTTTCTCTCCAGTATGAACTGTCCTATGTATTTCAAGGAGTGACTTGAAATTGAAAACTTTGTCACATTCTTCACATTTGTAAGGTTTTTCTCCAGTATGAAGTCTATAATGACGTGCAAGGTTTGATTTTCGATTAAAAACCTTGCCACAATCATTACACTTGTAAGGTTTCTCTCCAGTATGAAGTCTATGATGATATGCAAGACTTGATTTGTGATTAAAACTTTTGCCACATTCATTACACTTGTAACGTTTCTCTCCAGTATGAATGACCTTATGCATTACAAGAGATGAATTTTGAACGAAGGTCTTGCCACA
>NW_012098543.1:1658188-1669516 GCF_000951045.1 Mandrillus leucophaeus | reverse complement strand
TCCCTATCAGTATTTGTTGAAGAAACAAAAAAACAGGCTGGGAAAATGGCTCACATCTGTTGGCAAGGCTGCTCTCAAACTCCTGACCTCAAGTGATCTACTCAACTTGGCCTCCCAAAGTGCTGGGATTACAGGTGTGAGCCACCGCACCTGGCCTAATCCTCTGAACATAAACACTTTAATCTCAATTAATGCTTGAACTCAGTGTTAAGTCAACTCAAACTCAAGTCAATGCTGATTTGAATCTAATGTCAATTAATTGTTGATGGTTTGCTATACTCACTGCATTTGGAACTATTACCTCAAAAATGAATTTCCTGATGTCCTGCAAGGAGTCACCTCAGACTAAAGACCTTGCCACACATGACACTTGTAAGATCTCTGTCCAGTACGGATTCTCTGATGTGTAATGGGGCATGAACGTGAAATAAAGGCTTTGACACAATCATCACACTTGTGAGGTTTCTTTCCTGTATGAATTCTCCTATGTTTTGTGTAAGATGAAACTTGACTGAAGATCTTGCCACAGTCATCACATTTGTAAGGTTTCTCTCCAGTATGAGTTCGCTGATAAACTGCAAGGTAAGAATGATGCCTGAAAAATCTGCCACATTTATAACACTTGTAAGATCTCACTTCGTTATGGTTCTCCAATGATTTGCAATGGTTGTAGCGTTACTGAAGACTTTGCGACAATCATTACATTAGTAAAGTTTCCCTACAACATGGATTGCTTGATGGTGAATGAGTGTTGACTGGCCACAGAAGGCTTTGCCACACTCATTACACTTGTACGGTTTCTCTCCAATGTGAATTCCAGCATGTTGTGCCAAATGTGAATCATACCTGAATGCCTTGTCACAAACCTTACATTTGTATGGTTTCTCTCCAGTATGAACTGTCCTATGTATTTCAAGGAGTGACTTGAAATTGAAAACTTTGTCACATTCTTCACATTTGTAAGGTTTTTCTCCAGTATGAAGTCTATAATGACGTGCAAGGTTTGATTTTCGATTAAAAACCTTGCCACAATCATTACACTTGTAAGGTTTCTCTCCAGTATGAAGTCTATGATGATATGCAAGACTTGATTTGTGATTAAAACTTTTGCCACATTCATTACACTTGTAACGTTTCTCTCCAGTATGAATGACCTTATGCATTACAAGAGATGAATTTTGAACGAAGGTCTTGCCACAGTCATTACACTTGTAAGGTTTCTCTCTAGTGTGAATTATAATATGTTGTGCCAGGTGTGAATCACGTCCAAAAGCCTTGTCACAAATCTTACATTTGTATGGTTTCTCTCCAGTGTGAATTCTCCTATGTCTTTCAAGGTGTGATTTGCGACTGAAAACTTTGTCACATTCTTCACATTTGTAAGGTTTCTCTCCAGTATGAAGTCTACGATGACGTGCAAGGTTTGATTGTTGATTAAAAACCTTGCCACATTCATTACACTTGTAAGGTTTCTCTCCAGTATGAATTGCCTTGTGAATTACAAGGCACGACATGTGACTGAAGGTCTTGCCACACTCATTACACTTGTACGGTTTCTCACCAGTGTGACATCTACTATGGCATGCAAGGTATCGCTTCTGATTAAAGACCTTGCCACATACATCACATTTATATTGTTTCTCTCCTAAATGGGTTATCTGACGTTTTTTTAACAGTGAGCTACAATTAAAGGCTTTGTCACTCTCATTACATTGGAAAGATTGTTCTCTCATGTGTACCTCCTGTTTTTGTGTGAGTAATGAAGAATGGAGGAAATTATTCCCATACTTATTAGAAATATGGGTTTTAGGAATACAAGAAATTCTTTGGGATGTTGAAACCGAGGAAGCATCACTGATAAACTTCTCAACCTGATTATCAATTTTCCCTTTGCTCTGAAATACCTGCAGTTCAGGCAGATGCAAATGAAAGCTTTGTCCAACCTGATCTTTAATAGGCTTGTTTCTAGCATGCCTTTGATCATGTCGGTCTGTACTACCAGTCAACTTTTTGATTTCTGTCATGAGTGCTTCATGGCCATTTCTTTCATCTTCTTGCCACTGAAACTCAAAGTCCTGAAAATCTTTCTCAATTTCCTGGAGGGAAAAATCTCCAATGTGATGACTTGCTTGTCTTTGCAATGTCCCAGTGTGGATCACTTCCGTACTGCCTTGCCCTGTTGATGAGAACTTCCTTGTCATGCATTTGGAAGAGATAGCTACAAAATATAAACACCAATAGGTTTCCAATTAAGTGTAGACGGTAAATAATACTGAAATGTGTAAATAGGACACAAATAACAATATTTATTTTGAAATTCCCAAACATGACCTTCAAAGTTTAGGAACACAAAAGAACTAAGATTCTTTAATAAATAAAGGGCAATTACACGTACTTCAAATCATTTCTACAGAAGCCTATTCCCAATATTATGACAAGACACTGACAGGACACAAACATGTGGAAGCCTGAAGTAAGGAGTGTTTTTCCACTGTGACCCTAAAGTGTATCACAATTTGCAAAAAAAAAATTACTGTCACATCAAAGAAGGAAAAAATATATATTCTTTATATTTACAGCATATTCAGAGTATACAAATAAGTGCTAAAGGACCGGACAACGTACTATATTGGTAAATAATCCACAACAAGCCCTTGTAACGATAATCAAAATCAATGGAAATTCTGTATTGTCAAACAATCATAGCACTGAGAAGGTAAGAAAAGATTACAAAAATTAGCCAGGCATGGCGTCCCGCACCTGTAGTCCCAGCTACGTGAGAGGCTGAGACACAAGAATTGCCAAGAGGCAAAGGCTGCAGTGAGTCAATATCGCACCACTGCACTCTAGCCTGGATGACAAAGTGAGACTCCGTCTCAAAAAAAAAAAAAGGCAGGGCATGGTGGCTCACACTTGTAATTCCACTATTTTGGGAGGCTGAGGCAGGCGGATCATCTCAATACAAAAAGTAGCCGGGCATGGTGGTGTGCACCTGTAATCCCAGATACCTCGGAGGCTGAGGCAGAAGAATTGCTTGAATCCGAGAGAGGAAGACTGTGGGGAGCTGAGATTGTGCCACTGCACTTCAATCTGGGCGAAAGAGTGAGACTCCGTCTCAAAAAAAAGAAAATGTTAATACCATATTTTCCTGAATAACTGTGAAATATTTCCTATATCCATGTGGAACAGGCACTTTGTGACTTTTTAAAAAATATTTTATTACTTTTATATTTTTGAGACAGAGTCTTGCTCTGTCACCCAGGCTAGAGTGCAATGGCACGATCTTGGCTTACTGCAACCTTCACCTCCTGGGTTCCAGTGAGTGTCCTGCCTCAGCCTCCTGAGTACCTTGGATTACAGGCAAGTGCCAGCATGCCTGGCTAATTTTTGTATTTTTAGTAGAGATGGGGTTTCACCATGTTGGCCATTTGGGATTACAGGCGTAAGCCACTGCGCCCGGTGGCACTTTGTGACATTAATGAGTGCAGTGTGTCAGTTATATTGCATGCCACATACTGAATACTCACATGTAGAGTCATAAAATTCAATTAATAAAATATTGTAACTAATGATAAAACAAGAAAATAATACATACATTCATACAGTCCGCAGAATTGTAAACAATTTCCACTTAAGAAAAAGCCACAGCCGGGCGCGGTGGCTCAAGCCTGTAATCCCAGCACTTTGGGAGGCCGAGACGGGGTGTTCGAGATCAGCCTGGCCAACATGCTGAAACCCCATCTTTACTAAAAATACAAAAAAATTAGCGGGCGAGGTGGTGGGCGCCTGTAGTTCCAGCTACTCCGGAGGCTGAGGCAGGACAATGGCCTAAACCCAGGAGGCGAAGCTTGCAGTGAGCCGAGATCCGGCCACTGCACTCCAGCCTGGTCGACAGAGCAAGACTCCGTCTCAAAAAAAAAAAAAAAAAAAGAAAAAGCCACAATTTCTACTTACCACCAGCACACAATATAAGAACTGAATTACATGCTAGGATCACTACCTTCTGATTTTAACAGATTGACCTCTGATGAGGTCAAGGAAATACACAGCATTACAACGAGTAAGAATTGACTAACAGCCAGGTGCGGTGGCACATGCCTGTAATCCCAGCACTTTGGGAGGCTGAGGCAGGCGGATCACGACATCAGGTGTTCGAGATCAGCCTGGCCAACATGCTGAAACCCCATCTTTACTAAAAATACAAAAAAATTAGCTGGGCATGGCGGAGGGTGCCTGTAATCCCGGCTACTTGGGAGGCTGAGGCAGGAATCCTTTGAACCCAGGAGGTGGAGGTGTCAGTGAGCTGAGATCAGGCCACTGCACTCCAGCCTGGGCGACAGGATAAGACTCAAACGACACAACTACTTCTCAAATTCGCTTTGGTAGTTTTGGTATTCTCTAATAGGATGTTCCTGCAGATGCAGACCTTGAGAGAACTGAGTCATGGGTGTTGACTACTCATGAATAGGACCAGTGCATTTATAGAGACATTAAAGGGCTCACTGCCTCTTCATTCCACAGTGTCAGGACATGGCAGGGAGATGGCTGGGCTAAACCATGAAGAAGGCTCTCACCAGGAACCAATTTGGCTGGCACCTCGCTCTTGGACTTCCCACTTTCCAAATTCAGGAGAAATAAATTTCTGCATCTTAAGCCTCCCAGTTTAAGTTATTTCCTTGTTTGTTGGTTTTTCAGATTCAGTCACGCTCTATCACCCAGGCTGGAATGTAGTGGCATGATTCTCCTACCTCAAGTGATTCTCCCACCTCAGCGCAGAGTCACTCTGTCACACGGGCTGGAGTGCAGTGGCATGATCTTGGCTCAGTGCAACTTACACCTCCCGGGTTCAAGTGATTCTCCTGCCTCAGCCTCCTAAGTAGCTGGGATTACAGGTGCACACCACTATGTACAACTAATTTTTTTTATTTTTAGTAGAGACAAGGTTTCAGCATGTTGACTAGGCTTGTCTCAAACTCTTGACCTCAAGTGATCGCCTGTCTCAGCCTCCCAAATTGCTGGGATTACAGGTGTGAGCCACTGCGCCTGGCACATTTTTGGCATTTACTACATTCGAGGTTTCACCATGTTGGCCAGTCTGGTCTCAAACTCCTGACCTCAAGTGATCTACCCACCTTGGCCTCTGAAAGTGCTGGGATTAGAGGGGTGAGCCACCATGGCCGGCGATTCTAAGCTATTTCTGACAGGACAGTGTTAATGACTGAGGCAGGAACAGGAGCATCTCATCATCAACATCACTGGCGGCTGACAAATCTGATTAAACAAAGGAAGTTGAGAGTCTGTACTGTAAAACTTGCAATCCTTGAAGCCATCTAATGGCACTAATGTGTTAAAAACCTTGAGAAAGGCTGGGTGCAGTGGCTTATGCCAGTGATCCCAGCGTTTTGGGAGGCTGAGGCAGGAGGATCAGAATGTCAGGAGATCGAGACCATCCTGGCTAACAAGGTGAAACCCTGTCTTTACTAAAAAAAAAAAAATAGAAAAAATTAGCCTGGCGTGTTGACACCCACCTGTACTCCCAGCTACTTGGGAGGCTGAGGCAGGAGAATTGCTTGAACATGGGAGGCGGAGGTTGCAGTGAGCTGAGATCACACCACTGCACTTTAGCCTGGGCATCAAAGCAAGACTCCATCTCAAAGAAAAAAAAAGAGGAAATGAAAGAAGGCTACAGAGTAACTCTAACACACAAACATAAAGTTCTCCAGTAAAGGTAAATAAAAAAAACAGATAGGCCGGGCATGGTGGTTCATGCCTGTAATCCCAGCACTTTGGGAGGCCAAGGCAGGCAGATCACCTGAGGTCGGAAGTTCGAGACCAACCTGACCAACAAGGAGAACCCCTGTCTCTACTAAAAATACAAAATTAGCCGGGCGTGGTGGCCCATGCCTGTAATCCCAGCTACTTGGGAGTCTGAGGCAGAAGGATCGCTTGAACCCAAAAAGCAGAGGTTGCGGTGAGCTGAGGTTGTAGCCTTGCACTTCAGTCTGAACGACAAAAGCAAAACTGTCTCATAAATACATATATTAATTAATTAATAAAAGGACAAATACAGAAACTGGTACACGTGTACCTTTTCTTCATAACTAAACTTTTTTTCATATTATTTAAAATAAAAAGGCATGAAAAAACACTGTACATATATGTCAACCGAAATGCAACATACACAGAAATAATGTTGACATAAATTAAAAACAGTTCTAGTGGAGAGGGAGTAGTTTTTGCAGGTTTTTGTTTGTTTGTTTGTTTTTGAGATGGAGTCTTGCCCTAGATCCCAGGCTAGAGTGCAATGGTGCAATCTCGGCTCACTGCAACATCCACCTCACGGATTCAGGCAATTCTCCTGTGTCAGCCTTTCGAGTAGCTGGGATTACAGGCACCTGGCACCATGCCTGGCTAAGTTTTCTATTTTTAGTAGAAACGGAGTTCACCACATTTGCCAGGTTGGTCTCAAACTCCTGACTTCAGGTGACCTGCCTGACTCCGCTGGGATTACAGTCACGCACTGCCGTGCCTCACTAGTTTTTGTAATTTTAGTAGAGACAAAGTTTCGACACGTTAGCCAGGCTGGTTTTTAACTCCTGACCTCAGGTGATCCACTCACCTTGGTCTCCCAAAGTGCTGGGATTACAGGCGTGAGCCACTGCACCTGGCCAGGTTATGCAAATTTTAAGTTTCATCATTATGCTATAATTTAAGATGTTTAACATACCTGCAACAACCACCTCTGCCCCAAATATCTATACAACACACTTCACTTCTGCATACTGAAAGGAATGGACACTAACGTGGTTGTTATATTCACCCTGGAATCATGCTTCAACCACTTACATGTTTACTAAGAACTAAAAGACAAAACTATCTAAAATAATAACAATGGTTGGGCCATGGTGGCTCATGTCTGTAATCCCAGTGCTTTGGGAAGCCGAAGAAGGTGGATCATTTGAGATCAGGAGTTGGAGACCACCCTGGTCAACATGGTGAAACCCAGTCTCTACTAAAAACACAAAAATTAGCTGGGCATTGTGGTGAGTGCCTGCAGTCCCAGCTACATGGAAAGCTGGGGCACAAGAACCCTTTGAGCCCGGGAGGCAGAGTCTACGGTTAGCCAAGATTGCGCCAATACACTGTAGCCTGGGCGACAGTGTGAGACAAAGAAAAGACAGAAAAGGAAAAGAAAGAAAGAGAAGAAAGAGAAGAAAAAAGAACAGAGAAATAAGCGGGGGAAAAAGATGTCTATTCAGAGATCTCAGGATTGAACCTTTCCTTTTCCCACAGAATTCTCCCACTTGCAGAGAGTTTCCCCACACACTATTTGAAGGTGGAGCTTCCACTCTGCCCATCTGGGCTCTTACCTGCCTTTACACCTGTAATACATTCCCACCCAGCTGGATTTATTTATTTATTTATTTATTTATTTTGAGATGGAGTTGCCCAGGCTGGAGTGCAATGGTGCGATCTTGGTTCACCACAACCTGCGCCTCCTGGATTTAAGCGATTCTCCTGCCTCAGCCTCCTGAGTATCTGGGATTACAGGCGTGCACCACCACGCCCAGCTAAGTTTGTATTCTTAGTAGAGACAGAGTTTCTCCATGTTGGTCAGGCTGTTCTCGAACTCCCAACATCCAGTGATCCACCCACCTCGGACTGAAAAACTGCTGGGATTATAAGCATGAGCCACTGTGCCCGGCCCTGAATTTTTTTTGCTATTTTCAGTTCACACTCCACAGTCCAGGACTCTTTCCCTTGCTCCAACGTAGAGATAACAGGTGAGAAAGAGGCTTCTGCTTATAAAAAGAAAAAAACCATAACATGCTGGAGCTTTTCTAGAGTCCCAGCCCTACGTTTCAGTAGGAAAGAAGACATTACAGATGAATCTAGGAAAATATTTCACTAATTGCTCCACTGACTGCCTCCCTCTGAATGCTTGGGGAACGTTGTAATATGTAATACGTGGACATCGAGCTCTCTTCCAAGAACTACTGAATCGAAAGCACAGGAGAAGCAAACAGGGAACTGGATATCTTTAAAGTCTGCCAGAAGGTTTTATTTTTGTTTTTGTTTCTTCAGACAGTCTGTCGCCCGGGCTGGAGTGAGTGGAGTGTTTTCAGCTCACTGGAAGCTTCGCCTCCTGGATTCAAGTGATTCTCTTTCCTCAGCCTTTCTAGGAGCTGGGATTAGAGGCATGCACCACGCCAGGCACGTGCCACCATGCCGGGCTAACTTTTCTATTTTTAGTAGAAATGGGGTTTCTACATGTTGGCCAGGGTGGTCTCGAACTCCTGACCGGAAGTGATCCACACACCTGGGCCTTCCAAGGTGCTGGGATGACAGGTGTGAGTCACCATGATCAGCCTGCCGTAAGGTTTTATGCCTACTTTAGTTCTGGAACCCACGCTGAGGTATCATGAAGAAAGCAGAACATCTAAACAAAGGGGACAGTGAAAGTCCAGATGCTACATCATGAACCTTTTCACTTCAAACTCAATACAGTTTCCATTTTAGTCAAGCAAGGATGGGGCTCCCAAAAGAAACAAGAGAAAATACAAAGACACACAAGGACACATCCCCAGCAGAGAAGTTATCCTCACCCAGGGAGACCAGGTTTCTATAATTCTCCAGCATCACGTCTCTGTATAGAGTCCTCTGAGCAGGGTCCAGACATTTCCACTCCTCCTGAGAGAATTCTATGGCCACGTCCCTGAATGTCAACAGACCCTGAAATGAAAACACATTTTAAGCAAATGGTTATGGGAGGAATTCTTATCTTTACAGAAAATGAGAAGAGGAGAGAGGGGAAAGCATGGATTTCATCGTAGTGAATGTTCTGACAAATCCGAGTAAGGGACTTTTCACCACATGATGTCTTCCCAGTTGTGTTTGATTACACTTTTTGAAGAGGTCATGATACCCTCTCAGTATGAATTTCTTATGTTTGTGAAAAATACAAGAAATAAGTAAAAAATGAAAGCAGGGTTCCTGTTAAAGAAATGTCTGAAACTTATATTGACACACCAAGTGACATTCAGTATCTAGATGAGACACAGCATGAGTGATGTCTATAATCCCAGCTATGCCAGAGGCTGAGGCAGGAGAATCACTTGATTCCAGGAGGCAGAGTTTGCAGTGATCCCAGATCGCACCACTGCACTCTAACCTAAGCAACAGAAACTCCATCTCAAAAAGAAAAAGAAAAAAAAAAATTAGCCTGGCATGGTGGCAGGTACCTGTGGTGCCAGCTACTTGGAAGGCTGAGGTGGGAGGACAGCTTGACCCTGAGGGTGGAGGTTGCAGCGAGCCATGATCATGCCAGGGCACTCCAGCCTGGGCAACAAAGTGAGACCCCGTCTCAAAATAAAATAAAATACATGAAAACAAAATTATTCAAAGTCCAAAAATCCAATTTGTACAAAATTTGTACAAATTGTACAATTCGTACAAAAATCCAAAGCACAAAAATCCATTTATAAACATATAGATATGTTTATAAAATAATAAAACCTACTCGGACTGACAAAAAACTAGATGTTAATACAAAGCACTGTCAATGAGGAAAGAGAGAGACCCTCTCACATTGTTGTATACTGTTTTATACTCAGTACCTGTTTTAAGAAAAAAACAAGGAAGTAAAACCAAAGACAGGCAGCCCGGTGCCAGGCCCGAAACCAGGCCTGGGTCTGCCTGGCCTAAACCCAGTAGTTACAAATCAACTCATAACTTAGCAACCGATGTTATTCATAGACTCCTGACACTGTATAGAAGAACACTGTGAAACTCCCTGCCCTGTTCTGTTTCTCTCTGACCACCGGTGCATGAAACCCCTGTCACTATCCCCTAGACTGCTCAATCACGACGCTTTCATATGAAATCTTTAGTGTTGTGAGCTCTTAAAAGGGACAGAAATTGTGCACTCAGGGAGCTCGGATTTTAAGGCAGTAGCTTGCCCATGCTCCCAGCTGAATAAAGGCCTTCCTTCTACCACTCGGTGTCTGAGAGGTTTTGTCAGCGGCTCGTCCTGCTACATCATTTGTCCCAGATTTTCAAAACACATACGTGTGTGTTTATATAAGTATGTGTATGTCATACGTGTGTATATGTGTGGGGATGTGTGTGTATATATATACACGTGTGTGTGTGTGTTTGTGTGTATATATATATGAGTTTTAAAAATACAAAAAGTAGCAAGCTTTGTTTAACTGAAGAGGAATCTCATCTTGCTGGAAAAGGACACTTTGGCAGTTGGAGGCAGGGGGGAATCTTGAGGGATCTGAGAAAACAGGAAATGCCTCATCCTAGAGGAGGCAATCACTCCTTCACCTGCCTGACCTGGAGGAATCTTCAGATACCTGTAGGAATGCGGGGCATGCACGGAGGCAGCCACTATGGCACTCTTTATACAGAGAAAAATCACAAATGACCCACAGGTTGTCACTCAGCCAATTTCCAATGCCAAAGAGCAAGCTAGCCATGTTTACTAACATGACAACATGTAAATTTTCACAACTAGCAGGATCAAATATCAAAGTAAAATATTTCCCGGAACACAAAGAAGAAAACAACAGACACTGGGGTCTACTTGAAGGTGGAGAATGGGAGGAAGGAGAGGAGCAGAAAAAATAACTATTGGGGGCCGGGCGTGGTGGCTCACTCCTGTAATCCTAGCACTTTGGGAGGCTGAGGAGGGTGAATCACCTTAGGTCAAGAGTTCAAGATCAGCCTGGCCAACATGTTGAAACCCTGTCTCTACTAAAAATAGAAAAATTAGCCAGGCGTGGTGGCCGGTTTTTTGTAATCCCAGCTGAGGCAGAAGACTCACTTGAACCCTGGAGATGGAGGCTGCAGTGAGCTGAGATCATGCCATCATACTCCAGACTGAGCAACAAGAGCAAAACTCAGTCTCAAAAAAAATAAATTAAAAAAAAAAGTTATTGGGTACTGGGCTTGACGCCGAAGTGATGAAATAATCTGTACGACAAACTCTGATGGCATGAGTTTACCTACGTAACAAACCTTCACGTGCAGTCTCAAACCGAAAGTAAAAAATATATACATATAAAATTTTCTTTTTTTAATTTAGTACAGTTTTTTTTTTTTTTTAAGTCTCATAACAATGCAGAAATACACGAGTACGAGACTAGCTCTGACACCTGGCACAGAACTGACAGTAGCGGCTCCCCAGTGAGGCTGGAAGGAGGGTGGAGGACGTGACAAGGAAAGGAGATGCTTTATAGCTAAGAGCCTAAGCTGCAGCTTTGCTTGGAGTTTTACCACAAAACAAATACATGCATCATGGGATGTTTAAATATAACAATA
>NW_012098543.1:1641089-1656008 GCF_000951045.1 Mandrillus leucophaeus | reverse complement strand
GGTGAAACCCCATCTGCAGTAAAAATACAAAAAGTAACTGGGCTTGGTGGGCATCTGTAATCCCAGCTACTCGAGAGGCTGAGGTAGGGGAATCGCTTGAACCTGGGAAGTGGAGGTTGCAGTGAGCCAAGATTGTGCCACTGCACTCCAGCCTGGGCAACAGAGTAAGACTCAAAAATAAAAGGAAATACAAATACAAAAATTAGCTGGGTGTGGTGGCACGCACACACCTGTAATCTCAGCTGCTTGGGAAGTTGAGGCATAAGAATTGCTTCAACTCAGGAGACAGAGGTTGCAGTGAGTCAAGATCACAAGACAGCACTCACAGTCTGGAGGACAGAGTGAGAACCTGTTTGGAAAAAAAAAAAAAAAAAAAGCGCGTTTCTGATGTGATTGACGCAGAGATAATAAAACCTGAGTAATGTGACAGAGACTGATGGGCAGAGGAACTTCAGATGGGGGTGGGAGGGCATGGGAGACATCTCTGAGCCCAGACCTGAAGGAGGAGAAAGGGCAGGGGACACAGGGTAAGAGCAGGGACAACGACTCGAGACAGGAAGGGTTTTGATGTTTGGGAAAAGAGAAAAGCAAATGTGACTGGGGCAGAGGGAGTCAGGAGACAGGGACAAGCTCCCAGGAGGAGGCTGGACACTGGCAGGGGCCCTGGACACAGGGCTGTGGAGCCACAGTGAGGAGCTGGGCTTTCGTCCTGGGGAACACGGGAAGCCGGTGGAGGGTTCCCTGCCAGGGACTGACATGACCTGCTTTAGATGTAGCTGTGGATGTACTGCATCCCATTGAAAATTCTAATTACAACCGGGCACTCCCCTCTCCCAGAGGAAAAGCCACACCCAGACACACATTCTATTTTGCCAATCATTTCAGGGTCCATGGTCACTCGGGTTGAGCTTTTCTGGTCTAGTCCGTCATCTCCAAGTTGCAGGGAGGCTCACTGGGGCTCAGAGCTGGAGACATTTTCACTGAGTTACCCTGAGAAGGTCTGAGATGAGTGAGAAGGTGTATCTAAATTCTTACATAGGGGCCTGGAAGGGCTAATGGGAAGGGTTGGTCTTTATCACCCCTATCCTTGAAAATTAGGGAAGCATTTTTCACACACCTGGGCTAAAGAAACTTATTTTGCAAGGTTCTGATGCCATTGATTCCCAACATTCAATTATTTCTTACAAGAAAATCAGAGTAACATTCATAAAATGCAGAAGTGCGAACACACAACTATTGACATTGAAAACAGGGAAAGAAGTTCAGTTGTAGAACTAAGACATAAGCAAATTTTTTCAATCAAGAAAACATGGGTGGCCGGATGTGGTGGCTCACGCCTGTAATCCCAGCACTTTGGGAGGTCGAGGCAGGTGGATCACCTGAGTTCAGGAGCTCGAGACCAGCCTGGCCAACACAGTGAAACCCTGTCTCTTATTAAAAATACAAAAAGTAGCTGGGCTTGGTGGGCATCTGTAATCCCAGCTACTCGGGAGGCTGAGGTAGGGGAATCGCTTGAACCTGGGAAGTGGAGGTTGCAGTGAGCCAAGATTGTGCCACTGCACTCCAGCCTGGGCAACAGAGTAAGACTCAAAAATAAAAGGAAATACAAATACAAAAATTAGCTGGGTGTGGTGGCACGCACACACCTGTAATCTCAGCTGCTTGGGAAGTTGAGGCATAAGAATCACTTGAACCCAGGAGACAGAGGTTGCAGTGAGCCAAGATCACGAGACAGCACTCACAGTCTGGAGGACAGAGTGAGAACCTGTTTGGAAAAAAAAAAAAAGCGCGTTTCTGATGTGATTGACGCAGAGATAATAAAACCTGAGTAATGTGACAGAGACTGATAGGCAGAGGAACTTCAGATGGGGGTGGGAGGGCATGGGAGACATCTCTGAGCCCAGACCTGAAGGAGGAGAAAGGGCAGGGGACATAGGGTAAGAGCAGGGACAACAACTCGACACAGGAAGGATTTTGATGTCTGGGAAAAAAGAAAAGCAAATGTGACTGGGGCAGAGGGATTCAGGAGATGAGGGCAAGCTCCCAGGAGGAGGCTGGACACTGGCAGGGGCCCTGGTCACAGGGCTGTGGAGCCACAGTGAGGAGTTGGGATTTTGTCCTGGGGAACACGGGAAGCTGGTGGAGGGTTCCCTGCCAGTGACTGACACGACCTGCTTTAGATGTAGCTGTGGATGTCCTGCATCCCATTGAAAATTCTAATTACAACCGGGCACTCCCCTCTCCCAGAGGAAAAGTCACACCCAGACACACACTCTATTTTGCCAATCATTTCAGGGGTCAGGGTCACTCGGGTTGAGCTCTTCTGGTCAAGCCCGTCATCTCCAAGTTGCAGGGAGGCTCACTGGGGCTCAGAGCTGGAGATATTTTCACTGAGTTACCCTGAGAAGGTCTGAGATGAGTGAGGTGTGCCTGAATTCTTACATGGTGGCCTGGAAGGGCTAATGGGAAGGGTTGGTCTTTATCACCCCATCCTTGAAAATTAGGGAAGCATCTTTCACACACCTGGGCTAAAGAAACTTCTTTTGAAAGGTTCTGATGCCATTGATTCCCAACATTCAATTATTTCTTACTAGAAAATCAGCGTTAACATTCATAAAATGCAAAAGTGCGAACACACAGCTATTGACCTTGAAAACAGGGAAAGAAGGTCAGTTGTAGAACTAAGACATAAGCAAATTTTTTCAATCAAGAAAACATGGGTGGCCGGATGTGGTGGCTCACGCCTGTAATTCCAGCACTTTGGGAGGTCGAGGCAGGTGGATCACCTGAGTTCAGGAGCTCGAGACCAGCCTGGCCAACACAGTGAAACCCTGTCTCTACTAAAAATACAAAAATTAGCCAGGCTCCATCCTCCCAACTCATTTGACCTCTTTTTTCTCCTTCTCCCCAATCTTTAGATCGTGTTCAATCTCCATAGATTTCCACCTCTTCTCCCATCTCTGCGCCTCCTCTGCTCTCCCTGTTAAATTCTCTCTTCCATGTTATACCCCCATGTCCTCACTCTCTGGCACCTCAGATCCCCAGGTGTCCTCCCTGTTGTCCTTCCCCCTCTGTTCTCTTTGCCACCAGCACCACTGTGCTCTGTCTGTCCTGGCTCCAAATCCCTCCCTCTCTCCCTCACTCTGATGAGCCTCCCTCTTTGCTGCCACTCCCTCTACCTTGCCGTCCTTCATCTCTCTGTACGTCTAGCTTTTCTCTACATTTCTCCAGTTGCTTTTCTCCTCCTGCTTTCTTATCTTTTGTTTAATCACTTTTGCTGTCTCTTGGCAAATCCCTCACCCATCCTCTACTTTGCCCTCTGTTATGAGTCTTCCTCATTCTTCTTTTCTCTGTCTCTGGTTTTCTACTGCTCTCTCAGTCCCTCTCTCTGTCTCCTGATCCCTTTGGCCCACACAATCACAGGAGGGTTTGGAGGAAGACGCCTGCATCCGGAAGGAGCGCATTTTCCAGAGGCTGGAGCTGGGCAGACAAGAACACCCCGTGTCACAGGACAGGCCCCGGGCACCTCCCCAGCGCGGGCTCAGGGGAAGCGGTGACTGCAGAGGGGAGACCTGGAGAGCAGCAGGGCCCAGTCCGAGTAGGAGGGAGGTGGGGGAAAACGACGCCTTCGGAAAAGCGTGGGGTCCGCAGGATCCCAGCACCAGGCAGAAAACCCAGCCTAACCCGGGACTGGGGTCGCGGGGCTGCGCTCCAGGGTCCCGCGAGGGTGAGGCTGGGAGACGCCTAGGGCGGGAATCCACCTCTCAGGTGAGGACTTTAAAAAGTGCGGGGCGGGAGTCGTCAAAAAACGGTTTTGAGCAGGAAAACTACGCGATAGGAAGTGTATATATTGTCCTACAGCAGAAAGACCAGGGACAGGACCAGCCTCAGGGCGACTTTAAACCCAAAAGGAAATGACCTCCGGACTCTCACGGGGACGTCTCAATTTGCTGTTGGTGAAAGAAGACGGGCGAGAATTTCCAGGTTTGTGGGGACCCGACATTCCAGGTAAAGAAGCGCTGGGGAGGCCGGGCGCGGTGGCTCACGCCTGTAATCCCAGCACTTTGAGAGGCGGAGGCGGGCGGATCATGAGGTCAGGAGATCGAGACCATCCTGGCTAACATGGTGAAACCCTGTCTCTACTAAAAATAGAAAAAAATTAGCCGGGCGTGCTGGCAGGCGCCTGTAGTCCCAGCTACTCGGGAGGCTGAGGCAGCAGAATGGCGTGAATCCAGGAGGCGGAGCTTGCAGTGAGTCAAGATCGAGCCACTGCACTCCAGCCTGGGCGACAGAGCTAGACTCTGCCTCAAAAACCAAAACCAAAACCAAAAACAAACAAACAAAAAAGAGCGCCGGGGGCCTGGGAAACGCAGACTTAATAAAAGCAGAGCGAAACTCACGCGCGGTTGTAGGACCTTTACTCCACGCGATCCGCTTCCGGGTTTGCGCGAATCTGCGCGCGCAGGGCAGAAGCCAGACCCGGGCGGGACCCCCGAGGAGGTGGGCGGGGCCTGGGTGAGGTAGAGGCTGGGCGCGAGGCGGAGAGACCTCACCCTTTAGAACCGGCAGAGGGCGGGGCCGGGGCGGGGCCGGGGCGGGACCTGTGCGTCTCTCAGCGTTTTTCCCAGCGCCAGTGTTTTTCGGGCTTTTTAGGCGAGAACCGCCAGGAAGGCTGAGGCGTGATTCGAAAGCCCTGGAATTATGTGGAACGGCCTCCCGGGGACTAGGGTTGCGAGGCTGCGCTCCAGGGGCCAGCGAGGGAGAGGCTGGGAGGCGCCCAGGGCGGGAATCCACCTCCAGGATGAGGACTTTAAAAAGCGCGGGCAGGAGGAGGGGTCAGGAAACGGTTTTGAGCAGGAAAACTACGCGATAGAAGGCGCGGGGACTGGACCAGCCTCAGACTGACGTTAAACCCTAAAGGAGGCTGGGCGCGGTGGCTCACGCCTGTAATCCCAACACTTTGAGAGGCCAAGGCGGGCGGATAAGGAGGTCAGGACTTCAAGACCTGTCTGGCCAAGATGGCGAAACCCTGTCTACACTGAAAACTACAAAAATTAACCGGGCAAAGTGGCAGGCACCTGTAATTCCGGTATTTGGGAGGCTGAGGCAGAAGAATCGCTTGAACCCGGGCGGCAGAGGTCGCAGTGAGCCGACATTGCGCCACTGCACTCCAGCCTGGGCGACAGACTGAGACTGAGTCTCAAACAAACAAACTCAAAAGGAAGCGACCCCCGGACTCTACAAGGACGTCTCAATATGGGCTGTGTGGAGGAAGGAAGGTGGGAATTTCCAGGTCTCTGGGGACCCCACCTCTCGAGTATAGCAGAGTCGGGGGCCTGCGAAGGGCCGACTTAACTAGAGACAGAGGGAAACTCACGCCCTGCGGTATGACCTTCACTGAGGCGATCTGCTTCCGGGTGGCGCGGGGATCTCTGAACCTGGGGGTCCAGTTCAGCCTGGGCGACAAAGTAACACCCCTTCCCGCTGGGCTCCCTTACCCTTACTAGTCTCTCTCTCTCTTTTTTTTTTTTTTTTTTAACTTTTTTAAATAAAATTTTTGATGGTGTGACATAGGGGTGCAACGTTTTTTTCCAAGTGAATATCCAGTTAGTTGTCCCAGCACATTTGTGGAAGAGATCTATTACTTTCTTTCATTATATATACTTTTTTCTTTTCTTCTTTTTTGAGACAGAGTATTTCGCTGTCACCCAGGCTGGAGTTCAGTGGCAAGATCTCGGCTCACTGCAACCCCTCCCCGCTGAACCCCTCTCCTGCTTCAGTCTCCGGAGCACTACTCCGGAGACTACTACTTGGTAGTCTCAGGCAGGAGAATCGCTTGAACCCTGGAGATTGTGGTGGAGGTTGTGCTGGGCTGAGATCACGCCATTGCACTAGAGCTTGGGAAATAAGAACAAAACTCCGTCCAAAAAAATAAAAATAAAAACCACTTTGGAAGAGAGAGAAAATGCATTTACGAATTTTCTAAATAAATGTCCTAATAAAAGAGATGCAAGGAAAAAAAAGTCTTCCCTTATTTTCAGAGGAGGACTTATACCTCTTACTTATTTGCTTGGTTGTTTGAGACAGAGTCCAGCTCTGTCATTCAGACTGGAGTGTGGTGGCGAGAAGAAGGCTGACTGCAGCCTCCAATTCCGTGGCTCAAGTGATCCTCCCACATCAGCGCCCCGAGCAGCTGGGACCACAGGTGTGCACCACCACACCTGGCTGAGGTTTTTGATTTTTAGTAGAGTGGAGGTCTCACTGTTATGTTGCCCAGGCTGATCACGAACTCCTGGGCTCAAGCAATCCTCCCGTATTGACCTCTCAAAGTGCAGAGATTATAGATGTGAGCCACCCCTCCGGGTTCTAGCTTTATTTCCACAAAATATGAAATTGTCCTCCACCTCCTGTGTGTAATAGAGTGTTGCATGTCACCTTTCAGTTTCCATTATCCACTCAACTCATGATTTTGATTAGTTTAATAAGCCGTTCTAATTGTCAGTCCCCACTGCAACCAGCGCCTCACTTCACCCCTTTACCTGCCCTTTTCCCCCGCCCTGCCCCAGACTGAGGGGAGCTCGCCCCGCCTGCAGGACGACTCTACCTGCTCCAAAAAAGCGCTTTGCATTAAAACCATTTTTAACTTAAAAGGAAAAACAATTCAGTGTTTGGTACCGGTGGCCCACTACAATATGTTGTTTTACCTTCCATTGAAATATTAACTTCATATGAAATATTAACTTAAAACGGGCAGGAAGCATCCTATGGTATTAGGGGTAATATCACGACACATCAGAAACAATCCACCAATCAGAACCCGGAGGATCCAGTCCTGGGGGGCAAGAGGAAGACAGCAGGCGACACCTGGGGCCAAGCTGAGGAGAGAGCCCGGACCGCCCCCTCTGGCCCCGCCCCTTCCCGCTGTCCGGCCCAGCCCCCAGGCAGCCTCCTCCCTCTTGCCCTGCCCCAGTCCCGTTCCAGGCCCGTCCCCAAAGCGGCTTCCACCCTCTCGCCCCGCCCAAGCACCTGTTCTGGCCCCGCCTAAGCACCTGTTCTGGCCCCGCCCACTAGGAGACATTTTCCCCTTCCCGTTCTGTCCCCGCCCACTGTCCAGAACCGGCCCAGACAGGGTCGAGGGCCCGCCCACGGTTGTTTTGCAGCGCCCGGGGCTGACTCAAATGAGTGTTTTTTTGTGTGCTTCTGCTTCAAACCTTTCGCAGGACCCCAGCCCCGAGTCCAGCCACACCAGGAATCTGGGTGTTTCGGGATGTTGAAATCCCCACGCGAGTTTGTGCAGTTTTCAGGGAGTCACTATGTTGGCCACGCTGGTCTCGAACTCCTGAATTCAGGTGATTTGTCCGTCTTGGCCTCCCAAAGTGCAGGGATTACAGGTGTGAGCCACCACACGTGGCCAATTTTTTGTATTTAGTAGATTCAAGGTTTCATCACGTTGGCCAGACTGGTCTCAAACTCCTGACCTCAAGAGATCCACCCACCTTGGCCTCCCAAAGTGCTGGGGTTAGAGGCGTGAGACACCAGGGCCGGCCAGTCTAAGCTATTTTTGACAGGACAGTGAAATGACTGAGACAGGAAAAGGAGCATCTCATCATCAGCCTCACCAAAGGCTTACAAATCTTATTAAACAAAGGAAGTTGGCCCCGCGCGGTGGCTCAAGCCTGTAATCTCAGCACTTTGGGAGGCTGAGATGGGCGGATCACGAGGTCAGGAGATCGAGACCATCCTGGCTAACACGGTGAAACCCAGTCTCTACTAAAAAATACAAAAAAAAAAAAAAAAAAAATTGCTGGGTGAGGTGGCGTGCGGGCGCCTGTAGTCCCAGGTACTCGGGAGGCTGAGGCAGGAGAATGGAGTAAACCCGGGAGGCTGAGGCAGGAGAATGGAGTAAACCCGGGAGGCTGAGGCAGGAGAATGGAGTAAACCCGGGAGGCAGAGCTTGCAGTGAGCTGAGATCTGGCCACCGCACTCCAGCCTGGGTGAGAGAGCGAGACTCCGTTTCAGAAAAGAAAAACAAACAAAAAACAAACGAAGTTAACAGTCTGTACTATGAAACTTGCAATACTTGAAGCCATCTAATAGCACTAACAAGTTTTCAAAACCTTAAGGCAAGCAGGGCATGGTGGCTCACGCTGGTAATCCCAGCAGTTTGGGAAGCTGAGGCAGAAGGATCACGAGGTCAGGAGATTGAGACCATCCTGCCTAACACGGGGAAACCGTGTCTTTACTAAAAAAAATACAAAAAATTAGCCGGGTGTGGTGACATGCGCCTGAGGTCCCAGCTACTTGGGAGGCTGAGGCAGGAGAATCCCTTAAAATCAGGAGACAGAGGTTGCAGTGAGCCCAGATCGCATCACTACACTCCAGCCTGGGCGACAGATGGAGACCCCATCTCAAAATAAAAAAGAAAAAGAAAGAAATGAAAGAAGACTAAAGAGTAACTCCAACCCACAAATATATATAAAGTTCCCCAGAAAAGGTAGATAAAAGGACAGATAGGCTGGGTGCAGTGATGCAGCTTACAGCTTGCAGTGAATGCAGAGAATGAAGTACTCAGATAATTCCAGCTGAGTGGGGTGGGGAGCAACCCTTCTGAGAGAGTGCCGCCCCAGAATCCGTCCTCCAAGTGTTTATTGAAAGGGCTTGTGTAAACTACACTTCAGACAAACAAAAGGCATCCACCATGGAGCTCTTTGCAGGCAGATCGTGAGGCACATATGGCCTTGTGAAAGCACGCAGACCACATTCACAGGAGACTGTTTTCAGCGTTCCTTATCACACAGTCTACTCCTTGTCCTGATTTCAGGGTCAAGGAGTTACAGTCTCATGCACAAACAACATACACACAGTGCCTCAGTATTTTTCCATGCCTCAACCTCAAATGCCTTGTACATAAGCTTGATTATGTTGCTGTGCACCCACCAAAGGTGATTCACGCCCAAAATCTCAGCACTTTGGGAGGCTAAGGCAGGCAGATCACCTGAGTTTGGGAGTTCGAGACCAGCTTGACCAACAAGGAGAAACGTTGTTTCTACTAAAAATACAAAATTAGCTGGGTGTGGTGGTGCATACCCGTAATCCCAGCTACTCGGGATCCTGTGGCAAAAGAATTGCTTGAACCTGGCAGATGGAGGGTGCAGTGAGCGGAGATTGCGCCATTGCACTCCAGCCTGGGGGACAGGAGCAAAACTTTGTCTCACAAATAAATAAATAGACAGACAGATACAGAAACTGGTATAAGTGTATCTTTTCGTTATAACACAACATTTTTCCCAATTATTTAGTAGAAAAAAGCATGAAAAAACACTATACATGTGTTGATGAAAATGCAACATACACAGAAGTAATTCTGACATAAATAACAAAGAGTTCTAGTGGAGAAACAGTAGTTTTTGCAGGTTATGGACATTTTTGTTTCTTTCTTTCTTTGTTTTTTTGAGATGGAGTCTTGCTCTGTCACCCAGGCTGGAGTGTAATGGTGCCATTTTGGCTTCTGCAATCTTCACTTCTTGAATTCAAAGAACTTAGCCTCTTGAGTAGCTGCGATTACAGGTGCCCACCACCGCGCTTCGTATTTTCAGTAGAGATGGAGTTTTGCCGTGTTAGCCAGGCGGGTGTTGAACTCCTGACCTCAGGTGATTTGCCCTGCCTTGGCCTCCCAATGTTCTGAGGTTACAGGAGTGAGCCAGCCAGGTAATGGAAATTTCAAGTTTCATTTTTATGCTATAACTTTAAGATATTTAACATACCTACAACAATAACCTCCCCTTAAATATCTATACAACATGCTTCGGTTCTTTTTTTTTTTTTGGGACAGAATCTTGCTCTGTCTCCAGGCTGGAGTGCAGTGGCGCCATCTGGCTCACTGCAACCTCTGCCTCCTGGGTTCAAGCAATTCCACTGCTTCAGCCTCCCGACTAGCTGGGACTACAGGCATGCACCACCACGCCTGGCTAATTTTTTGTATTTTAGTAGAGACGGGATTTCACCGTGTTGGCCAGGATGGTCTCAATCTCCTGACTTTGTGATCCACCTGCTTCGGCCTCCCAAAGTGCTGGGATTATAGACGTTAGCCACTGTGCCCGGCCCACACTTCGGTTCTTCATACTGAAAGGAACGGACATTAACGTGGTTTTTATATTCACACTGGAATTATGCTTAAACCACTTATAAGTTTACTAAAAACTAAAAGACAAAACTATTTAATGATAATGGTTGGGCATGGTGGCTCACGTTTGTAATGCCAGCGCTTTGGGAAACCAAGACAGGTGGATCACTTGAGATCAGGAGTTCGAGAACAGCCTGGCCAATATGATGAAACCCCATCTCTATTAAAAACACAAAAATTAGCTGGATGTGGTAGTGGGCACCTGTAGTCGCAGCTACTCGGAAGCTGGGGCACAAGAATTGTTTGAGCCTCGGAGATGGAGGCTATGGTTAGACAAGATAGCACCACTGCACTGTAGCCTGAGCAACAGAGTGAGACTCTCAAAAACAAAAACAAAAAAAAGTAAGAAAGAAGGGAATCAAAGCATGTCTACACAAAAAAAGCAATTAAACCCAAAAAGTAGGAAATGAGAAATGAAGAACAAAAATTCCTAGAAGAAATACAGAACAAAAACACAACGGTAAGGTCTTCTCCATCGGTAATTATTAAAATGTAAATATTTACCTCTGCACTCAGAAGGCAAAGACTGCCTCAATCAACAGGAACCAACTACATGTTGCCCACAGAAGACTCGTATTAGCCCTAAGGACACACATAAGCTAAAATTTAAAACGTGAAAACCAGTAATTAGGTATGGGGGTTGGGGCCTGTAATTCCAGCTACTCGGGAAGCCAAAGAGGATCTCTTGAGCCCAGGAGATCAAGACCAACTTCAACAACACAGCATAAAAATGAAAGAGAACCTGAAGAAAGCAGGGTATAGTCTGCTGGTTTACCATTTTTATCCCTGATACAGACAGCTCCTCTATTCCTGTCCCCTGGCATACAGTATAGGCTCCATAGCTACTGAGTGAGTGAATGAATGAGAATGACAGAGTGATACTAGTATGTCCTCTCTGGGGTCTCATGTGTGCCAGGGCCCTGTTTGACCTTGGAATGGTCTTCATTGTGATGAGGGAGGTGAGCAGGAACAGCTGAGCAGGAGAGCCCAGGGTCCCTCAGGCAGACCACTCTGCTTGCCCAATCAGTAAGAAGGACAAGTGCATGTTCACTCTGAAACACATCTGGCTGACCCAAGGAGTAACTGCTGGACTCTGAGCAAACTTACATTGGCAATTAAAGACCCTAAACTCTGCAGAAAGAGGAGCGGCTTCCTTGCTGCCCAGACTCTCAAGGAGGAAAAATTCCTGGGGTCTGAGACTTCTCGCTTGGCAATGACATTGGCTTAAATATTCCCAGACTCAAATCCTTGGGTCTTAGGTTGGGTCTTGGGATGATGCAAACTGACAGAATTGCAGGCAATGAGTGTCAGAATAAACCAGTGGACAGGAATGTGGAAGACTTGAGGGAGGGGATCAAGAACAGGCACAGAGAAACCACTCCCCTCCCTCAGACACCCACCTGGGGAAGCACCAACTTTGCTATCCTTGAGAAGACAATGGGAAAGGGGGGAGTGTGCACAGGGTGGGTGACGGTGTGTGCTGTTTGCAGAAAAACTCCTTTCCCTAAATGGGACTCCATTAGCTTAGCCCATCTATTCTACCCACTGCAGAGCACAGAGGCATCCTGTGAGGATAAATATGGCTCTTCCTTCCTCCAGTTCCTGAATCTCCAGGCCATGACTAGGACTGTAACCCTCAAACTCCCTTCCCAGGACCCAGTGTTACCTCTTTGTGGGAAAAACATCTGTGCTCCACATTTAGATTATAGCATCTTATTTATTTATTTATTTATTTATTTATTTATTTATTTATTTATGTTGAGATGGAGTCTCACTAAGTTGCCAGGCTGGAATGCAGTGGCACGATCTCAGCTCACTGCAACCACCGCCTCCTGAGTTCAAGCGATTCTCCTGCCTCAGCCTCTTGAGTAGCTGCGACTACAGGCATGTGCTACCAAGCCCAGCTAATTTTTACATTTTTTCAGTAGAGACGGGGTTTCACCATGTTGGCCAGAATGGTCTTGATCTCTTGACCTCGTGATCTGCCCACCTCGGCCTCCCAAAGTGCTGGGATTACAAGCATAAGCTACCACTCCCGGCCATCATTTTTCATTTTTCATCTTTATTTGAGACGGAGTCTTGCACTGTCACCCGGGCTGGAGTGCAATGAAGCGATCTCGGCTCACTGAAACCTCCCTCTTCTGGGTTCATGTGATTCTCCTGCCTCAGCCTCCTGAGTAGCTGGGATTACAGGTGCACACCACCATGCCCAGCTAATTTTTTTTTTTTTTTTTGTATTTTTTGTATTTTTAGTAGAGAAGTGGTTTCATTATATTGACCAGGCTGGTGTCAAATTCCTGACATCATGATCCGCCTGCCTTGGCTTCCCAAAGTGCTGGGATTACAGGCGTGAGCCCCCACGCCTGGCCCACATTTACATTATAACATCTTGACCCTTGGCTCCCCAGCTGCCTTGTGACTCTGTGTGTGTGTGTGTGCGCGCGTGCGCATGCTCACGTGCTGTGACAGACAAGGAAAAGCCAGTAGAGTCATCGCCACTGGCCTGGCAGGAGGAGGTGGCCCTCGGGCTGCAGTGCACTGTGCTGTTTGCATTCTGATCCTTGGAAGAATCTTTCCTGAAGTCGTAGAGCTTCTAGCTCCTCTGGAACAGAACTAGTTGTGTAGGGGTGTGTCCTTCATGCCTCCAAGGCCTCTGACCTTCTCCTCATCCTTCCTGAAGGGAATCCAGCACCCCTGACTCTGAGCACATCATCTGCTGGTGGCAAAGCCCCTGCTCATGATGGCCAAACTGGGCCCTGGTGATGTGCAGAGCGCGGAAGACCCGGGGGCTGGAGTGAGGCAGTGACACAGATGACAAACATGGGGATGCCTCAGCACTGCCTGAGGACACAGGGTCTGGTCTGTAGGGCTGTTCTGACCTTAGTGAGGCCTCACGCCTGTAATCTTAGCACACTGGGAGGCCAAGGCAGGCAGATGACCTGAGATCACAAGTTTGAGACCAGCTGGCCAACATGGTGAAAACCTGTCTGTACTAAAAATACGAAAATTGGGTCAGGCACAGTGGCTCATGCCTGTAATCCTAGCACTCTAACAGTCTGGAAGGCCAAGACAAGCAGATCACTTGAGGTCAGGAGTTCCAGACCAGCCTGGCCAACATAGTGAAACCCCATCTCTACTAAAAATACAAAAAGTAGCCGGACTTGGTGGCTGTATGTAATCCCAGCTACCCAGGAGGCTAATGCAGGAGAATCGCTTGAACCCAGGAGGTGGAGGTTGCAGTGAGCCGAGATCCTGCCACTGCATTCTGGCCTGGACGACAGAATGAGACTCAAAAATAAAATATAATAAAATAAAAACAAAAATCCAAAAATTAGCCACGTGTGGTTGCACACACCTGTAATCCCAGCTACTTGGAAGCCTGAGGCACAAGAATCACTTGAACCCAGGAGACAGAGGTTGCAGTGAGCCAAGATCACGAGACTGCACTCACAGCCTGGAGAGCCTGGAGGACACAGTGAGAGTCTGTCTAAAAACAAAAACAAAAACAAAAAAACGCGTTTTTGATGTGACTGATGCAGAGATAATAATAAAACCTGAGTAACCTGCGTAACATGAGTAACGTGATAGACACTGACAGGCAGAGGAACTTCAGATGGCAGTGGGAGGGCATGGGAGACAGCTCTCAGCCTAGACCTGAAGGAGGAGAAAGGGGCAGGGGACATAGAGTAAGAGCAGAGACAACGACCTGAGACAGGAAGGGTTTTGATGTTTGGGAAAAGAGAAAAGCAAAGGTGACTGGGGCAGAGGGAGTCGGGAGAGGAGGGCAAGCTCCCAGGAGGAGGCTGGACACTGGCAGGGGCCCTGGACACAGGGCTGTGGAGCCACAGTGAGGAGCTGGACTTTTGTCCTGGGGAACACGGGAAGCCGGTGGAGGGTTCCCTGCCAGGGACTGACATGACTGCTTTAGATTTCACTGTGATATCCTCATACAGAGAAAGGCCCCGAAGATGGTCTCTGTGTCTGAGTCTACACTTCTGTTTCTTCCATTCTTCTGCGTTTTTTTTTTTTTTTTTTTTTTTTTAGGGTACTGCAATTAGAATTTAAATTCTAGGGTACTGTTTTAGGGTACTGTACAATTTTAGGGTACTGTAATTAGAATTTAAAATTCTAATTACAACTGGGCACTCCTTTCTCACAGAAGAAAAGCCACACTCAGACACAAACTCTATTTTGCCAATCATTTCAGGGGTCAGGGTCACTCAGGTTGAGCTTTTCTGGTCTAGCCCGTCATCTCCAACTTGCAGGGAGGCTCACCGGGGCTCAGAGCGGGAACATTTTCACCATGTTACCCTGAGAAGGTCTGAGATGAGTGAGAAGGTGTGTCTGAATTCTTACATGGGGGCCTGGAAAGGCTAATAGGAAGGGTTGGTCTTTATCACCCCATCCTTGAAAATTAGAGAAGCATCTTTCACATATCTGGGCTAAAGAAACTTCTTTTACAAGGTTCTGATGCCATTGACTACCAACATTTAATTCTTTCTTACAAGAAAATCACAGTAACATTTATAAAATGAAGAAGTGTGAACACACAGCTATTGACTGTGAGAACAGTGAACGAAGGTCAGCTGTAGAACACAAGCAAAATTTTTCAATCAACAATATGTGGATGGTCAAGCACGATGGCTTATGCCTGTAATCCCAGCACTTTGGGGGATCAAGGCGGGTGGATCACCTGAGGTCAAGAGTTCAAGACCAGCCTGAGCAACAATGTGAAA
>NW_012098543.1:1635632-1640549 GCF_000951045.1 Mandrillus leucophaeus | reverse complement strand
CTCAAAAAACGATTCTACCAAAACTTACTTCATAAGTAATTTTTTTTTTTTAATTAAAAAACAGGCTGCACGTGGTGGCTCATGCCTATAATCGCATCAGTTTAAGAGACCTATACAGCTGGATCTTTTTAGCCTAGGTGTTCGAGACCAGCGTGGAAAACATGGCAAAATCCGGTATCTACAAAAAAATACAAATATCTGGCCGGGCTTAATGGCTCACACCTATAATCCCAGCACTCTGGGAGGTCAAGGTGGGCAGATCACTTCAGGTCAGGAGTTTGACACCAGCCTGGCCAACGTGGAGAAACCCCAATCTCTACTAAAAATACAAAAATTAGCCGGGCGTGGTGGTGCACGCCTGTAATCCCAGCAACTCGAGAGGCTGAGGAAGGAGAATCGCTTGACCCCAGGAGGCAGAAGTTGCAGTGAGCCTGGATCCTTCCACTGCACTCCAGCCTGGGTGACAAAGAGAGTCTCAAAAAATAACAATAGTAATAAAACAAACATTAGGCAGGCATGGTGGGGCACACTTGTGGTCTCAGCTACTCTGGAGGCTGAGGTGGGAAAATCACTTGAGCCCAGGATGTTACAGCTGCAGTGTGGAGTGATCCTGCCACTGCACTCCAGCCTGGGCAAGAGTAAGAGGGTCTCAAAAAATTAAAATTAAAATTAAAAAAAAAAAAAAACTAATGAAATGAGGAGGAACTAGAAAAAAAGAAAACCCAGCACAAAAAGAGAACAAAAGCACTTTTAATATTTATTTTATCAGGTTCGATGTAGTAACAGAGACTCAGTCACTTCTTACCCTACTTCACTCCCCCACTCCCCACCCCATCCATGAAAAGGGAAGAGGGGGATCCACAACTAATGAGTCAAGTCACTGTCCTCTGGCTGAAGAGGGGTTGCAAAGGGAAGCTCGCCTCTGCTGCCATAATTATAAAATGCACCACACTTAGACACAGGAGTTTGGCAACTCTCATTCTCATCTGTATAATTTAAACAAATTTTAAATTTGTTACCTTCTAAACAGAGAAAGCAGCATGTCATCACTTCCTCATCACATCCAATCAACTCACCGCACATCTGCACCCAGGGTCCCCCTTTGTCTTCATTACTGTTTCCCTCCCTTATTCTGTACACAGCTCTTTCTCATCTTCTCCGAAATTAGAATTAGCCAGGTGTGGTGGCACATGCCTGTCATCCTAGCTCCTTAGGAGGCTAATGTGGATATCACTTGAGCCCACAAATCTGAGGCTGCTGTAAACTACAATTGTTCCACTGCACTCCAGACTGGGCCCAAGAGTGACACCCTGTCTCTTAAAAAAAAAGTTTCGACTGGGCGCAGTGGCTCATGCCTGTAATCCAGCACTTTGGGAGGCTGAGGCGGGCGGATCATGAGGTCAGGAGATCGAGACCATCCTGGCTAACACGGTGAAACCCCATCTCTACTAAAAATATGAAAGATTACTCGGGCATGGTGGCGGGCGCCTGTAGCCCCAGCTACTCAGGAGGCTGAGGCAGGAGAATGGCGTGAACCCGGGAGGCGGAGCTTGCAGTGAGCCCAGCAAGACTCCGTCTCAAAAAAAAAAAAAAAAAGAAAGTTTCAAGTCAGACATATTGACTCACTAGTGTAGCTTCAAATCCATTACAAAATCAGACACAAAATATCTCCCCTAATTTGTCTCCATTTCCAGAATGTACCAGATATTACTGCACATTAATGTATGACTTTCATATACAGTTTCTCTGATCTGGTCACAGTTTCTCTGATCTGGTCCACAAAGTACTGAACGTGCATCCGGATGTGGCCCCTGAACAATCCCTGCTGCCCAACATCACTGACAGCACGGGATCCACACCCCATCTTCATCCATGTCTGGTGTGAGCCCTTCCCAGGACCATGCCCAGGGGAGCCTCTTCCCAAGCTCATTCACTAGGTTATAGGAGATGGAATTTAAGTGAAGATGACAAGGACTGAGAAAAGGCATGGGTGAGTGCGAGCAAACGTGTGAGGCAGGACGCTTCAGACTCACAGAAGACTGGCTACCACAATACCTGGCATTTCAGAAAGGAAAGAGACAGAATCCACCAAGGAATATCACTCAGCTGAGGAACAGCCATCCCTGGATCCTTTTCTTTCCTCTTCTTGGTGGCTTCCACCAAGCCAAGTAACATGACTCTTTGGAAATCAATCCTGTATGTGAAAAAAAATAATAATAATAATAAGAGATTTAATGTTTAGAGACCACTCACTCCTTTCCTGTGACAAAACACACACACGGGGGAGACCTCACCCGGGAGAAAGATGGTCCTCTGCTGCCCACTGCACCAGAGATCATGCAGAGATGAGAACGTCCCACAGGAAGACCTACAAGGGTAATTTTGACCCGTTTTCAGATCTTGCTCCCCTCCTGGAAAAGTCCACCCACACGCTGAAGCAGGGCACAGATCTTCAGGGCACAGATCTGCCCTAACCAAACCCCATACAGAGCACAGCCCCCTCACCTCCCTGTGGATCACAGGCTGATCTCAGCTCTCAACATGGAGGAAACTGCCTTGACGTTCAGTGCTGGACACAGATGAGAATCACCAGCGTCACTGTAAGAATTATTGAGGGTGGGTTTAATCCTATGATAACAGCAATCTCCGATAAAACAGCATAAAAGATGTATTTGCAAAATGCCTGAGAACCCTAATGTGAAGCTAGGGTTTTGCTCTATTCAGACGGCACCAGCCCAGCACAGCCCCACCTTCTGGCTCTGCTCTCTGCTTCCGTACTTGTTCCCACCAGGATCCAGTGAACAGCGAAGGAGCAAAAAGAATCACACAGAACAGGCAACGTGGACCAGAGGTGGGGGTGAAGGTGGGGTTGCCATGTCAAATGGGGACTGTGGGCGATCACAAACGTTTCCATAGAGAAAGTGATGTCAGAACAAAGACTTAGGGATGAAACGCTGCTTGTTACTTGCAGCTGAGGAGCCAGAGAGTCCTAGGCAGAGGGACATCTCAGGTGAAGGCCCTGAGACAAAAGCAACCTCAGTCCCAGGAAAAGGAAAGAGGCCTGTGTGGCTGGAGCAGAGGGAGTGAGGAGGACACAGGCAGGAGATGAGGTCAGAGGGGTCCTGGGAGCACAGATCCCTAAGGATGAGGTTATGAAACATTTTTCTCTCATATCTCAAAAGAATGTTGGAAATGATGTATTTTCTCACTCCTTTCATGTATACACGCAACTTTCTCTTTACATTATAAATGACAACACTTACAAATAATGGAATTCATTTCCCATATTTAAAATACATGCTGTCAATTTCAGCTAAGCTCCCAGAAGTGCACTGTCACCCTCATCTGAGACGTGTGAGACTGCAAGGGAATGTGTTTGGGGTTTAAGAAGTCACTTATGGACACAGGAAGGTGGAGATGACTGTTTGATGTCCCGATAGAGGAGGAGACAACTGGACACAGGACTGTAGAGCTCAGTGGCGAGGCCTGCAGGGGACATGGAGCCGTGTAGGTGGGTTAAAGCTCTGAGATGATAAGGCTCAAGGTGATTTGAATCTAATCCCCTGTTTTTCCCATTCTTGTCCTTTTGTTTTTTACATTTTTAGAGGACTGGAATCCACTTAAAATTCAAATTACAACTAAGCACCTCCCTCTCCTACAGGAAAAGCCACACACTCCACTGTGCTCATCATTTCAGCGTCAGTGTCACTCTGACTGAGCTTTTCTGGTCTTCTCCCTCACCTGTATGTTACAGGTGGGCTCACCGAGGTTCACAGTGGGGGACGTTTCCCCAAGACATCCTGAGAAGCTCTGAGTTTTGGAAGGAGGAGTCGCTGGTTTTCATGTGATGGCCAGGAAGGGTCCATACGCTGCATTGGTCATCCTCCTCTAGAAAATTCCAGGACTGACCATGTGTGGTGGCTCACTCCTGTAGTCCCAGCACTTTGGAAGGCTGAAGCAAGTGGATCAGTTGAGCCCAGGAGTTTGAGACCAACCTGGCAACATGGTGAAACCCCATCTGTAACATAAGTACAGAAAATTAGCCACGCATGGTGGTGTGCATCTGTGGTCTCAGCTATTTGGGAGGCTGACCGGGGGGGATCACTTGGGCCTCAGAGGCAGAGATTGCAGTGAGGCAAGATCGTGCCACTGCACTCAAGCATGGGTGACAGAGTGACACTCCGTCTCAGAAAAAGGAAAAAAACAATTCCAGGACCATCATTTATATAAAAGAAATGTCCCTTTCAACATCCAAGATTCTGATGGCACGAATCATAAACATGTAATTATTTTCCCAGAAAAATGACAGTAATAACGTTCAAAATAAACACAATTGTGAACACATAGCTATAGGTTTTTAAAACACTGAAATTGAGGCAGCGGTAGAACTAAGCTGTGAGCAAATGTTTTCTTCATGAACACATGGGCTCTGCTGAAACAAGATTCCAGGTCAATCCAGCCCATCCTTCAACATCTGCAAAGAATATTATGGACTAGAGGAACTTGAGGGGAATGTTTACTTAGAAGCTCACAGTTCACCATTTTATCAGATGACATAAGGAAAGAAAATGGAGTGATAGGCTACTTGAACTAAATTTTTATGTTAGTGTAAAGAAAATAGGTCCTAGGGCCAGGTGCAGTGGCTCATACCTGAAATCCCAGCATTTTGGGAGGCTGGGGCGGGCAGATCTCCTGAGGTCGGGAATTTGAGACCAGCCTGACCAACGTGGAGAAACCCCATCTCTACTAAAATTACAAAATTAGCCGGGCGTGGTGGTGGGCGCCTATAATCCCAACTACTCAGGAGGCTGAGGCAGGAGAATCGCTTGAACCCCAGAGGCGGAAGTTGCGGTGAGCCAAGATCACACCATTGCACTCCAGCCTGGGCAACAAGAGTGAAACTCCATCAAAAAAAAT
>NW_012098543.1:1631808-1634767 GCF_000951045.1 Mandrillus leucophaeus | reverse complement strand
ATTGTCACCCTGGCTGCTGTGCAGTGGCACAGATCTAGGCTTGCTGCAACTTCCGCCTCCCGGGTTCAGGCTATTCTCCTGCCTCAACATCCCGAGTAGGTGGGATTACAGGCGCCTGCCACCATGCCCGGATAATTTTTTGTATTTTTAGTAGAGACCAGGTTTCACTATGTTGGCCAGGTTGTTCTTGAACTCTTGACCTTGTCATCTGCCCGCCTTGGCCTCCCAAAGTGCTGGGATTACAGGCGTGAGCCACTGCGCCTGGCCAAGAAATACTCTTTACTTCACTTTTTAAATGTTGAGAAAATGTAATTGAAAACAAACAAAAAAAATATTCCCCTAAATGAGATATCATCTCCACCACAATAACAAGACCTTGCCACATACATCACTTTCATATTGTTTCTCTTCTAAATGGATTATCTGATGTTTTCTTAAAAGTGAGCTACAATTAAAGGCTTTGCCACTTTCATTACATTGGAAAGACTTTTCTCTCATGTGTACCTCCTGTTTTTGTGTAATGATGAATTGAGGAAATTATTTCCATAGTTTTAAGAAATATGGGTTTGGGGCCTACAATAAATTATTTGGGATGTTGAAACTGAAGGACCATCATTAGTAGACTTCTCAACTTGATTACCAATTTTCCCTTCGGTCTGAAATATGTGGAGTTCAGACCAATGTGAATAAAAGCTTGATCTCAGCTGGTCTTTTAATAGGCTTGTTTCCAGCATGCCTTTGATCATATCAGTCTGTACCACCGGCCAACTTTTTTATTTTTGTCATGGGTGCTCCATGGGCATTTCTTTCATCTTCTTGCCACTGAAACTCAAAGTCATGAATATCTTTCTCAATTTCCTGTGTGAGGAAAGAAAGAGAGATCAGATTGTTACTGTGTCTGTGTAAAAAAGGAAGACATGAGAAACTTCATTTTGATCTGTACTAAGAAAAATTGTTTCTGTTTTGAGATGCCGTTAACCTGTAACTTTAGCCCCAACCCTGTGCTCACAGAAACATGTACTGTATCGAATCAAAGTTTAACGGATTTAGGGCTGTGCAGGATGCCCCTTGTTAACAACACGTTTGCAGGCAGTATGCTTGGTCATCGCCATTCTCCTTTCTCTATTAACCAGGGGCACAATGCACTGCAGAAAGCCGCAGGGACCTTTGCCCAAGAAAGCCTGGGTATTGTCCAAGGTTTCCCCAATGAGACAGCCTGAGATATGGCCTCGTGGGAAAGGAAAGACCTCACCATCCCCTAGCCTGACACCCATAAAGGGACTGTGCTGAGGAGGATTAGTGAAAGAGGAAGGCCTCTTTGAGGTTGAGATAAGAGGAAGGCTTCTATCTCCTGCTCGTCCCTGGGAATGGAATGTCTTGGTGTAAAGTCGACCATTCCCATTCTTTCTATTCTGAGAAAGGAGAATATTCTGAGATAGGAGAAGGCCCTCCTCCTTCCCCCTTGCCTAGTTCTCAAGACAGGAGGAAAGGAAGAAAACAAAAAGTTAGAAAGAAACAGAAGTAAGAGAAATAGCCAGACAACCTTGGCACCACCATTCGGCCCTGGTGGTTAAAAAAAATAGTAATAATAATATCAACCCCTGACCTAAACTACTTACTGTAAATTCTAGACATTGTATGAAGAAGCATTGCAAAACTTTCTGTTCTATTAGCTGATGCATGTAGCCCCCAGTCACATTCCCCATGCTTGTTCGATCTATCACAACCCTTTCACATAGACCCCTTAGAGTTGTAAGCCCTTAAAAGGGCCAGGAATTTCTTTTTCGGGGAGCTCGGTTCTTGAGACGCGAGTCCGCTGATGCTCCCGGCCGAATAAAGCCACGTCTTTCTTTAACCCAGTGTCTGAGGGGTTTTGTCTTCTGCTCGTCCTGCTATATTTCTTGATTCCCTGACTGGGAAGCAAGGTGATTAATGGATGGTTGAGGCAGCCCCTTCGGCGGCTTAGCCCTGCCCTGTGGAGCATCCCTCCAGAAGACTCTGGCCAGCTTGAGCGACGTGGATCCTGAGAGTGCTCCCGGGTAGGCATTTGCCCCAGTGGAACACCTCATCAGAGCAGTGCCTGGCAGGCCCCCATGGAGGATCAACGCAGTGGCTGAACGCTGGGAAGGAACTGGCACTTGGAACCCAGTCATCTGAAACACAGTAAGACTGGTCTTGGGAACTTGCCCACTCCATTTGAGTGGAAGCGTGGCCTGATCACCCATGGCGTGCCTTCATTGGCACTTTGGTTTTGGTTTTAACTTGGCTTGAATTGCTTGATGAACAGGTGTGCCTTTAATGACACTTTGGCTTTGGTTTTGATTTTGATTTAGTGTGAATTAGATGAGTCAGTGACCTTTTACCCTTTCTTTCTTGTAGTGTGAGTGTTGTTTTGCTTGAGGATAAATGGGTCAGGCACAAAGTAAGCCCACTCCGCTACGAACTACGTTGAAAAATTTCAAGAAAGGATTTAACAGAGACTATGGAGTTACTATGACACCAGAGAAACTGAGAACTTTGTGTGAGATAGATTGGCCAGCATTAGAAGTGGGTTGGCCCTCAGAAGGAAGCCTGGACAGGTCTCTTGTTTCAAATGGCACAAGGTAACTGGAAAGCCAGGACACCCAGACCAGTTCCCGTACATAGACACTTGGTTACAGCTGGTACTAGACCCCCCACAGTGGCTAAGAGGGCTGGCAGCAGCAGTGCTAGTAGCAAAGGGACAGATAGTCATGGAAGGATCCTGCTCCACCTGCCAAAGGAAAAAAACTCCTAAAGTTCTGTCTGACCCAACACCAGAAGACCCATTGCAGGAGATGGCACCAGTGATCCTGGTGGTGCCTTCCCCTTACCAGGGAGACAGGCTCCCCACTCTTTAGCCCACAGAACTTGCGCCTCCACAAGACACACACAACTCTAGGCCACCCAGAGTAGACGAGAGAGGATGTGAAGCCTAGGG
>NW_012098543.1:1628904-1631758 GCF_000951045.1 Mandrillus leucophaeus | reverse complement strand
AGCTTGAGCGACGTGGATCCTGAGAGTGCTCCCGGGTAGGCATTTGCCCCAGTGGAACACCTCATCAGAGCAGTGCCTGGCAGGCCCCCATGGAGGATCAACGCAGTGGCTGAACGCTGGGAAGGAACTGGCACTTGGAACCCAGTCATCTGAAACACAGTAAGACTGGTCTTGGGAACTTGCCCACTCCATTTGAGTGGAAGCGTGGCCTGATCACCCATGGCGTGCCTTCATTGGCACTTTGGTTTTGGTTTTAACTTGGCTTGAATTGCTTGATGAACAGGTGTGCCTTTAATGACACTTTGGCTTTGGTTTTGATTTTGATTTAGTGTGAATTAGATGAGTCAGTGACCTTTTACCCTTTCTTTCTTGTAGTGTGAGTGTTGTTTTGCTTGAGGATAAATGGGTCAGGCACAAAGTAAGCCCACTCCGCTACGAACTACGTTGAAAAATTTCAAGAAAGGATTTAACAGAGACTATGGAGTTACTATGACACCAGAGAAACTGAGAACTTTGTGTGAGATACATTGGCCAGCATTAGAAGTGGGTTGGCCCTCAGAAGGAAGCCTGGACAGGTCTCTTGTTTCAAATGGCACAAGGTAACTGGAAAGCCAGGACACCCAGACCAGTTCCCGTACATAGACACTTGGTTACAGCTGGTACTAGACCCCCCACAGTGGCTAAGAGGGCTGGCAGCAGCAGTGCTAGTAGCAAAGGGACAGATAGTCATGGAAGGATCCTGCTCCACCTGCCAAAGGAAAAAAACTCCTAAAGTTCTGTCTGACCCAACACCAGAAGACCCATTGCAGGAGATGGCACCAGTGATCCTGGTGGTGCCTTCCCCTTACCAGGGAGACAGGCTCCCCACTCTTTAGCCCACAGAACTTGCGCCTCCACAAGACACACACAACTCTAGGCCACCCAGAGTAGACGAGAGAGGATGTGAAGCCTAGGGGGAAACCCCTCCCTTGGCAGCTCCTTTACGACCCAAAACTGGGATACAAATGCCCCTGAGAGAACAGCAGTACACTGGGATAGATGAGGATGGTCACATGGTGGAGAGGTGTGTTTTGTGTACCAGCCCTTTACCTCTGCCAACCTTCTCAACTGGAAAAACACTTCATCCTATACTGAAAAGCCACAAGTTCTACTTGTTCTTTTCCAAACTATCATCCTGACCTATAACCCTACTTAGGCTGATGCTACCTCATCAGGAAGAACATGCTCATGTCCCTCTCTAACACAGATGAAAGGTGGAGAGAGCTCCAAGCAGCGACTAAGTGGCTGGAGGAACAGGCACCGGCTGATTACCAAAACCCCCAAGAGTATGTAAGGACCCAGTTCCCAGGAACCGACCCCCGGTGGGACCCAAATGAAAGAGAGGACATGCAAAGGCTGAACCGACACAGGGCAGCTCTCCTGGAAGGATTAAAGAGGGAGCCCAGAAGGTCACAAATGTTAACAAGGTCTCTGAGGTCATCCAGGGAAAAAAGGAAACTCCAGCACAATTCTAGGAGAGGCTGTGTGAGGCCTATGGTATGTATACTCCCTTCCATCCCGATAGCCCTGAAAATCAGCACATGATTAACGTGACTTTAGTCAAAGCGCAGAAAACATTAGAAGAAAACTGTAGAAACAGGCCGGGTTTGCAGGGATGAATATGTCACAGTTATTAGAAATAGCTAACCAGAGGCCAGGCGCGGTGGCTCATGCCTATAATCCCAGCACTTTTGGAGGCCGAGGTGAGCGGATCACGAGGTCAGGAGATTGAGACCATCCTGGCTAACACAGTGAAACCCCGTCTCTACTAAAAATACAAAAAATTAGCCAGGAGTGGTGGTGGGCACCTGTAGTCCCAGCTACTCAGGAGGCTGAGGCAGGAGAATGGCATGAAGCCGGGAGGCGGAGCTTACAGTGAGCCGAGATCGTGCCACTGCACGCCAGCCTGGGTGACAGAGTAAGACTCCGTCTCAAAAATAGATAGATAGATAGATCGATAGATAGATAGATAGATAGATAGATAGATAGATAGATAGATAAACCAGGTGTTTGTAAGCAGGGACGCAGTAAGCTGTAAGGAAAACCACAAAGAGAATGAACACCAAGCCCGGCGAATCATCGACCTGTTAGCTGCAGCAATCCAAAGGGTCTACAGATATGTTAGATATTATGTTCAACATAACACGTGATATTCATTATCTGGATGAGCTAAAATACAAGTGCTGTCTCAGAGATGACAAAGTTCGGCGGGTTTAAAGAAAGGAAAGTCAGGGCTGGACGCAGTGGCTCGCGCCTGTAATCCCAGCACTTTGGGAGGCAGAAAAAGACAGGAAAAAAAAGGAAAAAGAAAAAGAAAGGAATGTCCAAATCGGAAAACTGTCATGATCACAGCAATAGCCATGACGAGCATTTGTGAATGCTTCCCATGTGCTATATACACTCTTCTAAGCGCTTCCCATGTCCTCAGCCGAAAACTAACAACTGTCCCATGAGACAAGACTTGTACTGGGAGAGAACTGCCTCACACACACTCTAGGAAAGTGGCCACATATCAAATAGCTAAAAATGTCAACCTAAGCACCTGAATCCAGATATCTGGGATTCAGCTTTGAATATAACCACCTAAATAACAGATACAGCTTCAAAACTAAACTGACAGGGGTTTACCTAGTGGAGAGAACATGAGAGAATTCCAAGGGTAGAAGCAGAGTCTTGCTCTGTCACCCAGGCTGGAGTGTGGTGATGCGATCTCAGCTCACAGCAACCAGTGCCTCCTGGGTTCCAACGATTCTCTTGCCTAAGCTTCCCAGTAGTTGGGATAACAGGTGCCTGCCACCACAAGATAATTTCTGTG
>NW_012098543.1:1626341-1628584 GCF_000951045.1 Mandrillus leucophaeus | reverse complement strand
TCCTGAGTAGCTAGGATTGCAGGTGTGCACCACTGAGGCAGGATGCTTCAGGCTCAGAGAAGATTGGCTACAATACTTGGCATTTCAGAAAGCAAAGAGACAGAATAATCCACTGAGGAATATCACTTACCTGAGGAATCAAAACCATCCTGGCTAACACGGTGAAACCCTGTCTCTACTAAAAATACAAAAAAATTAGCCAAACATGGTGGCAGGCACCTGTAGTCCCAGCTACTCGGGAGGCTGAGGCAGGAGAATGGCATGAACCTGGGAGGCGGAGTTGCAATGAGCCGAAATCAAGCCATTGCACTCCAACCTGGGCGACAGAGTGAGACTCTGTCCCCAAAAACAAAAAAATAAATTAAAATAAATTAAAAAAGGAAAATAAACATAAGGCTGGGTGCAGCTGCTCATGCCTGTAATCCTAACACTCTGGGAGGCCGAGGTGGGCAGATCACCTGAAGTCAGGAGTGTGAAACCAGCCTGGCCAACATGGTAAAACCCCATCTCTACTAAAGATACAAAACTTAGCCAGGTGTGGTGGCGCTCACCTGTAGTCCCAGCTACTCAAGAGGCTGAGAGAGAAGAGTCACTTGAACCTGCAAGGCAGAAATTGTGGCGAGCTGAGATTGTGCCACTGCACCCCAGCCTGGGTGACATACAGAGACTCTGTCTCAAATTAATTAATTAAAAAATGAAAATACAGAAAAATCTGGAGAGGTCTCAGGAATCTCCAGCCAGCCTGATTGGAGAGTGTCCTTCCTCACTGAAGTCAGACACCAAAAACCATGAAAGCTGGCTGATTTCTGAACTGCTGAAGTTCCAACAGACCTTAACCAGATATACAAAGAGAAAACATGGATGATCCCAAGGAATTAAACACAAATTAACAAAACAGAGACTTAGAAATAATCAGACCAAAAATTCAAAATAAGCCTGGGCAACATGTTGAAAACCTGTTCCTACCAAAAATACAAAAATTAGCTGGACATGGTGGTGCACACCTGTAGTCTTAGCTACTTGGGAGGCTGAGCTGGGAGAATCAATCGCTTGAGCCTGAAATGCAGAGGCTGCAGGACACATGGTGCTCTCTGTGTTCTCAGAGAGGGCGCTTTTGCAGCTGGGAGTAGGGATGGAATCTTCCCAGATCTAAGAAAAGAGGAAATGCCACATCCTAGAAGCAGCCATCAGTTTCTCAATAGCGCCTCCTGCAGGAACCCTCCAGATACATGTAGCGAAATCAGCACACTCACAGGCAGCCAGCCGGGCGTCCGCGGTAACAGCGAAAAACTGGGAAGGACTCACGTGTCTTAATTCAGAGAATGCGCCAAAAAAGATGAAAAACAGCAAGCTCTCTTGTTTCCTACCTTCAAAACATGGAAATTTTCAAAACTTGTAGGATAAAATACCGCAACAAAACATTTCGCATGCCGAGCTCAGTGGCTCACGCCTGTAATCCCAGCATTTTGGGGGGCTGAGGAGGGAGGATCACTTGAAGCCAGGAGTTCCAGACCACCCTGGCCAACATGGTGAAACCCCATCTCTACTAAAAAATAAAAAAACTTAGCCAGGCTTGGTGGCGCACACCTGTAGTCCCAACTACTCCAACTACTCGGGACGCTGAGGCACAAGAATCGCTTGAACCTGGGGGCCAGTCTGCAGTGAGCTGAGATTGCACCACTGCACTCCAGTCTGGGCGACAGGCGCATTCATCAACGATGTTTTTCTAAAATCTCAAAATGATGTCCGAATATATTTCTGCAGGACTTATGCTGACTTGCCACAGAACTCTCAGCAGTGATTCCCCATTGAGCCATGGGAACGGGTGGAAGGCTGGACAGGAAAGGGGACACATAAATGCACTTTTCTTTAGACTTTTACTACACAACACATACATACATTGTGTGGTGTTTAAAATTTAAAAACAATTTAATAATAGGAAGAAGAATATGGCTCCATCCTCTCTAACAATAAGTTCTGCTCTGATGTCAGAATAAAATTATAATCATTTTTACCTAAAATGCCTGTTTCATCAGAGTTCCTGCAAAAACGAAACAACTTTTTTTTTTTTTGAGACGGAGTCTTGCTCTGTCACCCAGGCTGGAGTGCACTGGCGAGATCTTGGCTCACTGCAACCTCCACCTCCCAGATTCAAGCAATTCTCCTGCTTCAGCCTCCTAAGTAGGTGGGACTACAGGCGCGTGCCACCACGCCCGGCTAATTTTTTGTATTTTTAGAAGAGA
>NW_012098543.1:1623767-1624900 GCF_000951045.1 Mandrillus leucophaeus | reverse complement strand
AAAAAAAAAAAAAAAAAAAAAAGCTACTAGTTACACAGTAGGGTTCCTCAGAAAGCAGGGGGAATGCCTCTTGTTTCAAGTTTTTCTTGTTTAGGGGCTTAGGTAAAAGCTAAGCTAACTGCTGGTGGGCTGATAGTGTGACAAAACTTACTACTTTGTTGATTTAAAGCGATCCTTGGTATTTTAGTGTGCAAGTACTTGAAAGCATGACTGTAATTATCTTAGAAGCATACATTGTCATGGGATATTGGGTCATGTGGAATTGTGTTTCTGTAGGAGTTTGTCCTTGCAGATACCATAAGCTCCTTTCCTTAACCATTAACATCTTATGACCTTGACTTGTGCAGTAAGGAGTATGTCTTCCTAGTTTTAAAGGACTTGAATTTTGACATCCTGGCTCTCCTAGGTTCCTGCTTAACAGTTTATCCACTCGTACACCACAGAGTCTGAGCACCATTGTGGAAGACACCACTCCAGTAATATATCAAAGATAGACTGAGCACCTACTCCAATAACATAAAATAGTAATAGCAACGCTATGGGAAATATTAAGAAGTTAAATGTATGTATACAATTGATCATTTATTATTTTCAGTTTTATATTGGCTAAAAATACATAGGATGGTTAATCAAATATTAGAAATGTCTTTCAAAAATGCGATCTAATATAAACACACACAGTTTGAGAAGACCATTTCCTCTATGTTCAATATATATGGAGTTCAGATTTATGAACTTATTTTATGCTTTTCATTAGATCGTTTGTTTTCTATCTTGATTTCTTCTGTGTTCATGAGCTTGTGAACCAAAAGAATCTAATAGGTCTCAATTTAGAAAGTTTACTTTGCCAAGGTTAATGACGTGTTTTGCAGCTGATGTGGTCCAGATGTAGCTGGGTGATGTATCTCCTGCTGTGGCCTCAAGCAGACAGAGAGCAGGGAGACAAGGAACCAAGTGCTCGGTGCCTCTTGTGTTAAGGGCATGCATACATTCCTGAGGGTTCCCTTCTGTGATCTAATCACCTCCCACAGTCTTCAACTCCTAATCCCATCACATTGAGGGTTAGAATTTCAACATATATGTTCTGGGATGGACACATTCATTCCACAACACTGTCCATTATCTCTCTCTCT
>NW_012098543.1:1619917-1622502 GCF_000951045.1 Mandrillus leucophaeus | reverse complement strand
GCAAGGTTTTTCTGTTACATTTTTGTGTGAATAATGAAGAATGGAGGAAATTATTCCCATACTTATGAGAAATATGGGTTTGGAGCCTACAAGAAATTCTTTGGGCTGTTGAAACTGAGGAGGCATTGTTGATAGACTTCTCCACTGGATTACCAATTTTCCTTTTGGTCTGAAATACGTGCAGTTCAGGCAGATGCGAATGAAAGCTTACTCCAAGTGATCTTTAATAGGCTGGTTTCTAGCATGCCTTCGATCATATCACTCTGTACTATCAGTAAACGTTTTGGTTTTTGTTATGGATGTTTCGTGGCCATTTCTTTCATCTTCTTTCCACTAAAACTCAGTCATGATTATCTTTCTTAATTTCTGGGAAGCAAAAATCTCCAATGTGATGACTTTTATGTCTTTCCAACATCCCTATGTAGAAACCTTCTCCTGTATTACCTTGCTCTGTTGATGAGAATTCCATCATGCTTTTCGAAGAGATATCTACAAAATATAATGACCAATAGGTTTCCAATTGAGTACAGATGGTAAATAATATTGAAATGTGTAAATATTACACAAAAATACTTATTTTAAACTTCCCAAACATGATCTTTAAAGTTTAAGAATACAAAAGGAGTACAATTCTTAAAGAATGGGCGTGATCTGACTGCACAACCCCCTCTGACTTTCAGTGTTCCACATTCCCCGGTCAGAGCCTCCTCGGCTTCTTTTTTTCCCTCTCTCCCCTCTTCCCCCGCCACAGCTGCCTCCATTTCCTTAAGGAAGAGTTTTTTTCTCTTTTCCTCCCCCACACCATAGTGGCGTGTGAACAGGCCAGGCAGGCGGCTGAGTTTTCCAAGCGATAACTTCACCAAGATGTCCAGTGATAGGCAAAGGTCTGATGGTGACAGCCCCAGCATCAGCAGTGGCAGATGTGGACAAGCAAGACCCAGCCGCTCCAGAGGCTGAAGAACATGAGGAAAGAAAACCTTCTGCCACCCAGCAGAAGAAAAACACCAAACTCTCTAGCAAAACCACTGCTAAGTTATCCACTAGTGCTAAAAGAATTCAGAAGGAGCTAGCTCAAATAACCCTTGATCCTTCTCCTAATTGCAGTGCTGGGCCTGAGGAGATAACATTTATGAATGGAGATCAACTATACTTGGTCCACCGGGTTCTGTATATGAAGGTGGTGTGTTTTTTCTGGATATCACATTTTCATCAGATTATCCATTTAAGCCACCAAAGGTTACTTTCCACATCAGAATCTATCACTGCAACATCAACAGTCAGGGAGTCATCTGTCTGGACATCCTTAAAGACAACTGGAGTCCCGCTTTGACTATTTCAAAGGTTTTGCTGTCCATTTGTTCCCTTTTGACAGATTGCAACCCTGCAGATCCTCGGGTGGAAGCATAGCCACTCCGTATTTGACCAACAGCACAGAACACGACAGGATAGCCAGACAGCGGACCAAGAGATACACAACATAATTCACATAATTTGTATGCAGTGTGAAGGAGCAGAAGGCATCTTCTCACTGTGCTGCAAAGCTTTATAGCCTTTACGATATGAACTTCTGTGTATATGTTACAGTGATTCTACTCTGCTTTTATCCTTTGGAGTCTGGGAGACTGCCCAAAAAGGTAAATGCGATCAAGAGTAGAACTTTGCAGCTGTAGATTAGTTATATTTAAAATGCCTACTTGCAAGTCTTGCTTCTCTGGGATATCAAAATGTATTTTGTGATGTACTAAGGATACTGGTCCTGAAGTCTACCAAATATTATAGTGCATTTTAGCCTCATTCATTATCTGCATGAAGTGATAAAAGTAGCTGTAGATGACTAGGAATTATGTCATTTGTATTAAACTCAGATCTATTTCTGAGTATGTGGTTCATGCTGTTGTGAAAAGTGTTTTACCTTTTACCTTTGTCTGTTTGTAATAAGAGGATTTCCTTTTACCCTTTGTAGCTCAGACAGCACCTGATGTATCATCTCAAACACAATAAACATACTCCTGAAGGAGGAAAAAAAAAAAAAGAAAAAGAAAGAAAGGGCATGATCTCGACTCAGCACAACCTCCACCCCCAGGTTCCAGCGATTCTCGTGCCTCAGCCTCACAAGCAGCTAGGACTATAGGCGTGCACCACCACACCTGGCTAATTTTTGTAGTTTTAGTAGAGAGGGGGTTTCACCATGCTGGCCAGGCTGGTCTCGAACTCCTGGCCCCAAGTGATCCACCCACCTCAGCCTCCCAAAGTGCTGGGATTACAAACATGAGCAACCATGATGAGTCAGAGATGTGTGTTCTGAAAACAAAGCCAGATAGAGATTGCTGCCTAGTTCTGTGCATGGTCCTATTAGTGAAGAAAAACAATAATGTGCTAAATATGAATAGCAGTGCCATATAAAAATTTGAGGGTAAATCTTGTTTCTCATATAAAAGTAATGGTGTCTCTTTTGCTGATTCCTACATGATTTGAAATACATCCCTGGACCTCTAAACACAGTCTGTGGAATAAATAAGACATAAAAAGTAAAGCCAGCAAGTTGACAGACTAGCAAATGCTAGGCCCTCATATCCTCATAGAGA
>NW_012098543.1:1619483-1619867 GCF_000951045.1 Mandrillus leucophaeus | reverse complement strand
AACCCTGAAAAGAAGGGAAAGGAGGGAATACTTCCAAACTCATGCTATTAGGCTAGCATTACCTTGACATCAAAGCAAGGCAAAGCTACTACAAAATATAGAAAAATATCCCCAATGGATGGGGAAAATAATTTTCAGAACACCTCCCCCAAACTAGCAAGTTAAAATCAAATGCATATTAAAAGGTCGTATACCATGACATGTGAGTTATTACTGGAATGCAAAGATGGTAAAACACACGAATATCAATCCATGTAATACTCCACATTCAGAGAATTAAAGGGGGAAACGACATGATTTTCTCACTTGACGCAGCAAACATTTGTAAAGTGAACACATTCTTTTGTGATAAAATCACTCAACACAGTAAGAATACAAGAAATC
>NW_012098543.1:1612873-1614643 GCF_000951045.1 Mandrillus leucophaeus | reverse complement strand
AAAAAAAAAAAAAAAGAAAAACAAAGAAAGGGAATGATCTCGACTCAGCACAACCTCCACTCCCAGGTTCCAGCGATTCTCGTGCCTCAGCCTCACAAGCAGGTAGGACTATAGGCGCACACCACCACATCTGGCTAATTTTTGTAGTTTTAGTAGAGAGGGGGTTTCACCATGTTGGCCAGGCTGGTCTCGAACTCCTGGCCCCAAGTGATCCACCCATCTCAGCCTCCCAAAGTGCTGGGATTACAAACATGAGCAACCATGATGAGCCAGAGATGCGTGTTCTGAAAACAAAGCCAGATAGACATTGCTGCCTAGTTCTATGCATGGTCCTATTAGTGAAGAAAAACAATAATGTGCTAAATATGAATAGTAGTGCCATATAAAAATTTGAGGGTAAATCTTGTTTCTTATATAAAAGTAATGGTGTCTCTTTTGCTGATTCCTATATGATTTGAAATAAATCCCTGGATCTCTAAACACAGTCTGTGGAATAAATAAGACATAAAAAGTAAAGCCAGCAAGTTGACAGACTAGCAAATGCTAGGCCCTCATATCCTCATGGAGACACCAACTTAACAAAAAATTTTTCATCAAAAATATCTTTGCGAAAAAAGTCTGGAAACCAGTAAGGGAGCCGCAGTATTCAATGAACACCGATGCAAAATTGGACTGAATGGTTGGGAAAGTTTGTGGAAATTTGTTCATCTCCATCCCATTGCCTCCCCGGCACAGGGCAGTATGCTTCTCTCATTATTTTCTTCTAGGGACAAAAGAAAAGAGTAAAACTTAAATCCACTGTTCTGGCTTGTCGGGTATTTGCATGACAGACTGCATTCTGTCTCTTTTGACTGGGATTATTGAAAGAAAAAGTGAAGCCCAGGAGCGGTGGCTCACGCCTGTAATCCTAGCACTTTGGGAGGCCAAGGCAGGCAGATCATGAGGTTAGGAGTTTGAGGCCAGCCTGGCCAACATGGTGAAACCCCGTCTCTACTAAAAATACAAAAATTAACCGGGCGTGGTGGCGTGTGCCTGTAATCCCAGCCACTCGGGAGGTTGTGCAGGAGAATCACTTGAACCCAGGAGGCGGAAGTTGCAGTGAGCTGATCATGCGAGTGCAGTCCAGCCTGGGTGACAGGGTGAGACGCCGTCTCAAAAAAAAAAAAAAAAAAGAAAAAAAGAAACAGTGACATAGTTTGTAAATCAGCTTGGAGGGTGGAGAAAAAGGAAACACAACACACCAAAACTCATAGGATGCAACAAAAACACTCCTAATAAGGAAATTTATAACTGAAAATGACTACATAAAAACAGAATAAGAGTTTCCAATCAACAACCCAAGTTTATACCTCAACGAAGTAGAAAAAGAAAAAACTAAACAAAAACATACATAAAAAGGAAATAAAGACTAAAAGAGGAAGAAGTAAAATAGAGAATAGAAAGCACTAAAGTCGTGAAAGTAACAGGTGATACTTTGACAAATTCAAGAAAATTGACAAAAATTGACTTAAAAAACTAAAATCAAAAAGGAATCACAACTCATTCTATACAAAGGAAATAAAGAAGAAATGGATAGATTTCTGGAAACACATAACATACACATACTTAGTATGAATATAAAAGATACAGACCTGTAACTTGTAGGAAGATTGAATCAATAATCAAGAACCTCTTCAAAAGAAAAGTCCTGTACCAGGTAACTTCAGTGGAGAACTCTACCAACTCTACCATACATTTTAAGAAGAATTAAAGCTAATCGTCCTTAAACTT
>NW_012098543.1:1606192-1611353 GCF_000951045.1 Mandrillus leucophaeus | reverse complement strand
CACCTTGGCCTCCCAAAGTGCTGGAATTACAGGCCTAAGCCACCACGCCCGGATTGCAATTCTTATTCTCAAATTTAAACAAAATTTAAATTTATCACGAGAGAGAAATCAACATGTCACAATTATCACATACAATCAACCCACCACTCATCTGCACCCCTCTTTCGTCATTACTGTTCCCTTCCCTCACTCGGTATCTCTCATTCTCATCTGTGTCTCTGGCTTTTTTTCCGTTTCCCCCCGGGTTTCTGCTCCTTATTTTGTGCCTCTTTCCTCTCCTGCTCTTTCTCCCCTTCTTCCCTCGAATCCTTCAATTCCATATATTCTCCTCCATTCTTGCAACTTGTTTCGCCCCATACTCATCTTTCTCCCCTATCTTTCCATTGTCCGAAATCTACATGTTATTTCTGCTGCCCCGTGGCTCTCCCTGTTAAATTCCTTCTTCCTTGTTATAACCCGCTGTCCTCACTCTCTGGCACCCGCAGATGCCCAGGCCTCCCCCTGCTCTCCTTGTCACCAGCTGCCCCTCTCGCTGTCCCACCATCATCCTGCTCTGTCTTTAGTGGCTCCAAATCCCTCCTTTTCCCCACTCTGAGGGGCCTCCCCTTTGCTGGCTCTCTCCTTATCTTGCTGTCCTTCATCTTGCTGGACATGGAGCTTTTCTCTACATTTCTCCAGTTGTTTCCCTGTTACTTTCTCAGCTCCTTCATTCTAACTTCTTTTTGCAAATTCTTCACCCATAGTCTACTTTGCCATGTGTTTACGGGTTTCCTTCATTCTTTCCTCTTGTTTTTCTATTTCTCTCTCAGTTTTCTGTCTCTTTCTCTGTCTCCTGATCCTTTTAGCCCACACATTCACAGGAGGGTTTGGAGTAAGACGCCTGCATCCCGGAGGAGCACATTTCCAAGGGGTGGAGCTGGGCAGGCAAACCGGACAGGCCCCGGGCGCCTCCCCAACGCACAAGCGATGACTGCGAAGAGACCTGGGGACGAGCAGGGCCCGGCACAAGGAGGAGGGAGGTGGAGGGCGACGGCGCCTTAGGCCGGGGTGGGGGTCTGGAGGATCCTAGGACCCGGCAGAGGACGCGGCCTCCCCGGGACTGCTGCTGCGGCCCTGCGCTTACAGGGGCCGACGAGGGCGAGGCTGGGGAACCGCATAGCCCTGAATTCACCTCGTGGGTGAGGGCTTTAGGTGGTGCAGGGCAGGAGGAGGGGTCAGTAAAAGGTTTTAAAAGAGAACATTGAACGAAAAGACGTGTCTACGTGACCTGAAGGCAGAAAGATCCAGGACGGATTCAGACTCAGAATGATTTTACCCCCAAATCATTGACACAACCCCGGCTCTCACGGCGATGTGTGATTTCCTTGGGGAGGGGTTATTTTCAGGGGTGTACGAACCTGCAGATCCCAGGTACGGAAGCACCAGAGGACTGCGAAGCCCAAGTTTAATCTTTACAGACGCGCTGCGGCCCAAGGTTAACTCCGTGCGATCTGCTTCCGGGTCTGAAGGAAACGGCACGCGCAGGGCGGAAGTCTGGGCTTGGCGCGCCCAGCAAGCTGCGGATCGGGAAGGGAAAAAAAGAGGGGGCAGGGCCTGTGCTTTCCTCTTCTGGCTCCCAGCGGATCTCTATTTTCCGGATTAAGGAGGCGATATTTACCAGTGAGGCTGAGGCAATTCAGCAGGATCTCCCTGGGGGCGGAGCAAAGTCTGCGATTGGATCCAGGAAAATTCCTGCTATCGAAATTAAGTTTAGTAAAGCCCTGGAATTGTCTGTGAAGGGGATGCCAACTGGAAGGGGAAATGCAGACTCTGCATGCAGTGATAGTCCAATTCCATGCTGACGCCCCACCGAACAAAATAGAAATCCCTTTATTTTCTGGTCTCCATTCACTCCAGAGTCAACCCTGTACTCATTTCCAGAAACTTTTTTTTTTTTTTTTTGAGATGGGTTTCACTCTTGTTGCCCAGGCTGGAGTGCAATGGCGCGCCTACCGGGTTAAAGCGATTTCTCCTACCTCAGCCTCCGGGGTAGCTGGGATTACAGGTACGCACCACCATGTCCGGCTAATATTCTTTTTGTATTTTTAGTAGAGATGGGGTTTCTCCATGGTGGTCAGGCTGGTCTCAAACTCCTGACCTTAGGTGATCTGCTGGCCTCAGCCTCCCAAACTGCTGAGATTACAGGCGTGAGTCACGGCGCCCAGCCCAGAAACGTTCGTAGCGACACCTGGGGTGCAAGGCATGGGAAGCTAGGTCTGTTATCATCCAGATTCACCTTGCCTCTGCACAGGAGACAGTGCACTGAACACAGCAGGGTTTTGCAGCAAATAAAGAGTTTAATAATCGCAGGGCTAGCCAAGTCGAACAAGTGGGAGAGGGAGAGAAGAGTTAATAATCAAATCCGTCTCCTGAAAAGCTGGGAGACTAGGGGTTTTGAGGATAATTTGGAGCAAGGGGCTAGGAAATTGGTGTGGCTGATTGGTTGGGGAGGAAATTATAGGAGGGTCCAAAGCTATCCCGGAGCTGAGTAAGTTTTTGGGTGGGGAGGGGTCACAGGATCAGGTGGTGCCAGTTCTCTGGTACCAGTGAAGAGCTCCAGGTGGTTGAATACTGGAGGTTAAAAAGTAATAAAGAAAATAAGAAGTCCAGGTGGCCTGAGCTGGTCTGCCCAATTGGAAAAGCCTGAAAAACACCTCAAAGACCAATCTTAGGTTTTGACAAAAGTGATGTTATCTATAGGAGCAATTAGGGAAATTACAAATCTTGTGACCTCCATATGGCTGGTTAATGTTTATACCTACATTTTAGCAGAATTCAGGTACCTCCCATAATCCTAACCTTGTGGCCTTTCATCACGTAAAAGGCTTCTTACGAAGGTGGTACACGTCACCTGAGGGGGTCAGTTTGGGAAGGGACTATTATCGTCCTTGCTTCCAAGTGATAACTATAAACTGAATTCTTCCCATAGTTAGCCGAACCAATGCCCAAGAATGAGCAAACACAGCTTCTGTGGTTAGAAACAACAATTAAGTTTCACTATCAATTTTTGCAAAGGCGGTATCAGGTTCAGTGATATGTTAGATGACCAGATGACCAACTTATGCTTTAAATAAGAAGCTGTATTTTTTTTTTTTTTTTAAAGAGATGGAGTCTTGCTCTGTTGCCCAGGCTGAGTGCAGAGGTGCAATCTTGGCTCACTGCAACCTCTGCCTCTTGGGTTCAAGTAATTCTCCTGCCTCATCCTCCCAAGTAGCTGAGACTACAGGTGCACACCACCATGCCCCACTGATTTTTATTGTATTTTAGTAGAGACGAAGTTTCACTGTGTTGCCCAGGCTGGTCTTGAACTCCTGAGCTCAGGCAATCTGCCCGCCTCAGCCTCCCAAAGTGCTAGGATTACAGGTGTGAACCACCACGCCTGGTCAAGAAGCAGTATCTTTTTAAAAGTAGATATTAATTACATAGTTTTTCCTTGTAATTGTTATTCATATTTATTTATTTGAAACACTCTCCTGTCATATTTATTTGTTCATTTTTATTTATTTGAAGCAGTCTTCTGTCCTCCAGGCTGGAGGGCAGTGACATGATTACGGCTCACTGCAGCCTGGAACATAGAGGCTGAGGCGATCCTCCCACCTCAGCCTCCTGAGAGCTGGGACTACAGGCATGAGAAATCACACCCTGCTATTTTTTCTTTTTCTTAAATAGAGATGGGGTCTCCGTGTATTGATTGGCAGGTTGGTATCAAACTGTTGGCCTCAAGCAATCCTCTCACTTCAGCCTCCCAAAGTGCTGAGATTACAGGCCAGAGCCACCACACCTGGTTACTTTTGTTAGTTTATTCTATGCAAGATGAGTTAACCTCAAATACTTCTGAAATGAACTTTGTTGACATCCTAATGAGAACTAAACTCAGATTTTTTTTTATCTTGCCCAAATTCCTATCAAAGGGGCCTGGGGAGTCATGCCCTACAAATCATAAATTCTCATCAAATGGGTTTTATTTAACTCTATATATTGTGACTTACTTTCCAACCTGACTCTGGCATAACACTACAAGACAAAAAAGAAAATCAAAATATTTTACCCCAAAACATGTTTCTTTGCCATATTTTGAAATGACCCATGGCCGGGCGCAGTGGCTCATACCTGTAATCCCAGCACTTTGGGAGGCTGAGGCGGGTGGATCACCTGAGGTGGGGAGTTCGAGACCAGCCTGACCAACATGGAGAAACCCTGTCTCTACTAAAAATACAAAATTAGCCGGGCGTGGTGTCACATGCCTGTAATCCCATCTACTAGGGAGGCTGAGGCAGGAGAATCACTTGAACCTGGGAGGCGGAGGTTGCGGTGAGCCCAGATTGTGCCATTGCACTCCAGCCAGAGCAACAAGAGTGAAACTCAAAAAAAAAAAAAAAAAAAAAAAAAAGAAGAAGAAAAAAGAAATGGCCAGGCAAAGCTGTTCTTTGTGGGGGAAAATTTGCATCTGTAAAGAATCTCTATTAACATAGCTAGATCTTTTTCTTCCAGAGCCTCCCAATCCTAAAGAGATTAACTAGGTTCTGAATAGGAATATTTATCATCTATTGTCTCAAAGAGCAGCCACTATAAAACTTCAAAAGAATTTTGGACCAGGCACAGTGGCCCAGGCCTGTAATACCAGCATTTTGAGAGGCCGATGCTGCTCACTTGAGGTCAGGAGTTCGAGACCAGCCTGGCCAACAAGGTGAAACCTCATCTCTACCAAAAATACAAAAATTATGCCAAGGGCAGTGGCTCACACCTGTAATCTCAGCACTTTGGGAAGCCGAGGCAGGTGGATCATGAGGTCAGGAGTTCGAGACCAGCATGGCCAATATGGTGAAACCCCATCTCTACTAAAAATACAAAAATTGACTGGGCGCAGTCGTGGGCGTCTGTAATCCCAGCTACTTGGGAGGCTGAAGGAGGAGAATCGCTTGAACTTGGGAGGTGGAGGTTGCAGTGAGCCAAGATTGTGCCACTGCACTCTAGCCTGGGTGACAGAGCAAGACTCCATCTCAAAAAAAGACAAAAAAAAATTAGGCAGGTGTGGTGGCCCCTGCCTGTAGTCCCAGCTACTCGTGAGGCTGAGGCAGGAAAATCGCTTGAACCTGGGAAGCGGAGGTTGCAGATCGCGCCA
>NW_012098543.1:1602084-1605862 GCF_000951045.1 Mandrillus leucophaeus | reverse complement strand
GCGATTCTCTTGCCTCAGCCTCCCAAATAACTGGGATTACAGGTATGCACCACCACCCCTGGCTAATTTTATATTTTTAGTAGAGACAGGTTTTCACCATGTTGGTCAGGCTGGTTTGGAACTCCTCACCTCATGTGATCAACCGCCTCCGCCTCCAAAAGTGCTGGGATTACAGATTTGAATCACCACACCCAGCCAGCCACCACACCCACCCGGCCACCACACCCACCCGGCTGACAATCTTTTATCTTAACTTGAACATTACCTTTCTATGAATCCCAGTCTTTACAGAAACTCAACCAAATGTTTTGTTTTGTTTTGTTTTGTTTTGTTTGAGATGGAGTCTTACTCTGTTGCCCAGGCCGGAGTGCAGTAGTACGATCTCGGCTCACTGCAACCTCTGCCTCCAGGGTTCAAGCAATTCTCCTGCCTCAGCCTCCTGAGTAGCTGAAATTACAGGAGCATGCCACCATGCCTGGCTAATTTTTGTATATTTTTTAGTAGAGATGGGGTTTCACCGTGTTGACCTGGCTGGTCTCGAACGCCTGTCCTTGTGATCCTCCTGCCTCGGCCTCCCAAAGTGTTGGGATTACAAGCGTGAGCCACTATGCCGGCCACTCAACCAATTGTTAACCACAAAATGTTTAAATTCACCAATAGCCTGAAACCAACCCACCGCGCTTTGAGTTGCCCCACCTTTCTGGACCAAACCAGTGTATTTCTTAAATGTATTTCAATGTTTCATGCCTCTCTAAAACGTACAAAACCAAGCTGTGCCCCAACCACCTCTGGCACATGTTCTCAGGACCTCCTGAGGACTATGTCACAGACCAGCTCACTCATATTTGGCTGAGAATAAATCTCTTCAAGTATTTTACAGAGTTTGACTCTTTTCATCAACACTAATATCGCTATGTCATTAATTTCTAAATATATTGTAATTTCAAATTCACCATGTGCATTCTGAAATAAGAGAATTAAATTTCATTTTAAAATTGTAACGTATTTTAGATATTTTCTGTTTTCTGTTTCTCAATGTTCTGTCACGTGTGGATAACAAAGCCAATACAATACTCTTCAGAAGTCGTTTAGATTTATTTTCCCTTAGAGAAAAAATAATTTTGCAATATTTTTAAGGATAAATGGCAGGCAGGTTATTTTCCTTCATATGAACTCTCAAGAAAGGACAACTCGGCCAGGCACAGTGGCTCACGCCTGTAATCCCAGCACTTTGGGAGGCAGAGGCAGGCGGATCATGAGGTCAAGAGATTGAGACCATCCTGGCCAACATGGTGAAACCCTGTTTCCACTAAAAATTAGCTGGACGTGGTGGTGCGCACTCTAGTCCCAGCTACTCAGGAGCTGAGGTAGGAGAATCACTTGAACCCGGGAGGCAGAGGTTGCAGTGAGCTGAAATTGCACCACTGCATTCTGGCCTGGAGACAGAGCAAAGAAAAAAGAAAAAAAGAAAGGACAACTCAATTATTAAATTTTTATAAGTAGCCTCATTTCTTAAGGCAATAATTCCACGGCAATCTCCAAGTTACCATGTAATATGGAAGTATGTTTTTCTGTCACATCATTATAATTCTGTATTATGCAATATTGCTCAGTAGCCAAAAAAGAACACTGCGCCTGGACTTCCATGCTTCCATGCAAAAAAAAAAAAAAAAAAGAATCAATTATAACGGTTCTTGTTAACCTCAGAACGGTAGACAAGAAGCTGATTATAGCTGAAAGTCATTATTCCATTTTGTATATGTAAAGTTTCTTTGCTTCTAGAAATGTCAAGGAAGCAACATGGACATACTGATTCACAAGAGATTTAAAAGAATATTTCCTGCCAGGCACAGTGGCTCATACCTGTAATCCCAGCACTTTGGGAGGCCGAGTCGGGTGGATCACCTGAAGTCAGGAGTTCGAGACCAGCCTGACCAACACGGAGAAACTCCGACTCTACTAAAAATACAGAATTAGCCAGGTGTGGTGGCACATGGCTGTAATCCCAGCTACTCAGGAGGCTGAGGCAGGAGAATCGCTTGAACCCGGGAGGCGGAGGTTACAGTGAGCTGAGATAGCACCATTGTACACCAGCCTGGGCAACAAGAGCGAAACTCCGTGTCAAAAAAAAAAGAATATTTTCTCAATCACAGAAATATTTTGACATATACATCCTTGTAATATCATTATAAGAGAAATGCAAAGTATTAGATGTTTCCAAAAGTTGTAGAAACTACTTTTTTTTTTAAATAGGGTCTCACTCTGTCACTCAGGCTGGAGTACAGTGATGCCATCTCAGCTCACTGCAGCCTCAATCTTTCTGGTTCAGGTGATCCTCCCACCTCAGCCTCCCTAGTAGCTGCAACCACAGGGCGTGCCACCACGCCCAGCTAATTTTCATATTTTTTAGTAGAGATGGGTTTCGCCAGGTTGCCTAGGTTAGTTTCCAACTCCTGGGCTCAAGCCATCTGGCTGCCTTTGCTTTCTGAAGTGCTGGCATTACAGGCGTGAGCCACCATGCCTGGAACTAGTTTCATCTATTGAGCTGATATTATAGCCAGTGTCATGGGAAAGAGCATGTGCATATTCTAACACAGACGGAACAATGAAAATGTTTACTACTGTCAAAAAAACAAATCTAGATATTGGTTAGATTTGATTCAAAAGGTATATTGCAATAGGAAAAATGCTCCAACTACAAGATCTGCAAATGTATGAGTTGCACAGAAAAGGACTTCTCTTTTATACAGAGAAGGAAGCAAGGTTAGAAAGCACCAGGTACAGGGCAGTGGATGAGCATCTGCTGTGACCTATTCAGCGAGTATTTTATCCTAAGGTCAGCTTACTCTTGGGATGGGATATTAAAAACAAAGCTGGGCCGGATGCAGTGGCTTATGCCTGTAATCCTAGCACTTTGGGACGCCAAGGTGGGTGGATCGCTTGAGGACGGGAGAGTTCAAGACCAGCCTGGCCAACATGGTGAAACCCTGTCTCTACTAAAAATAAAAAAATTAGCTGGGCGTGGTAGCACACATCTGTAATCTCAGCTACTGGGGAGGTTGAGGCAGGAGAATTGCTTGAACCCGGGAGGCAGAGTTTGCAGTGAGCCAAGACTCCATCTCAACAACAAACAAAAAGAGAAGTTGTTCTCAATCACAGTGCCCATATGTGGTTAAGAAAGAGGTTGTTAGCCGGGCACAGTGGCTCATGCCTATAATCCCAGCACTTTGGGAGGCCGAGGCAGGTGGATCACCTGAGGTCAGGAGTTCGAGACCAGCCTGACCAACACGGAGAAACCTGGTCTCTACTAAAAATACAAAATGAACCAGGCACAGTGGTGCATGCCTGTAATCCCAGCTACTCTGGAGGCTGAGGCAGGAGAATCGTTTGAATCTGGGAGGCGGAGGTTGCGGTGAGCTGAGATCGTGCCATTGCACTCTAGCCTGGGCGACGAGTGAAACTCTGCCTCAAAAAAAAAAAAAAAGAGCGAGAGAAATAGAGGCTGTTCTGAATTTCAGTGGCCAAGAGTAGTCCAACAGTCAGGGGCTTGGAGAAACAGGGAAGCCTAAGATTTGAGTAAGTCAACCAGCATTATTCCCAGGATCAGTAAGAAATCCTTGATGAGACACACTGTGGGAATTTGGAGCTTTTTCTTATGTAAACAAAGAGGGTAAGCTTTGAAGTAAGCGGTGTCTAGGGAAAACAAAAACAAGGGACTGGGCAGGCGAGTGGTTTCCGGTGGGTTTTATTTATTTATTTTTTTGCTTTTGCCCTAGAG
>NW_012098543.1:1599335-1601269 GCF_000951045.1 Mandrillus leucophaeus | reverse complement strand
TGAGCCACCGCGCCCGGCCTCATACCTCAGTTTTTGAATGGAATGAAAGGGCCTTGAGTGTTCATTCTGGCTGTGTGTTATTCACTCTTATCACATACAAGAGACATCAGTAATTATTGGAAGATATGGCTCTAAATCTCCAAATTCAGGGGTCTGTGTAACTGTTAAATTGAACAGAAACCTAGAGATATATTAAGAAAAACAGTGGGCTGGGCGTGATGGCTCACGCCTGTAATCCTAGTACTTTGGTAGACTGAGGCAGGCGAATTGCCTGAGTTCAGGAGCTTGAAACCAGCCCCAGCAACATGGTAAAACCCCATCTCAGGTAAAAATACAAAAAATTAGCCAGGTGTGGTGGCATGGGCCTGTAGTCCCAGCTGATCGGGAAGCTGAGGCAGGAGAATTGCTTGAACCCGGGAGGCAGAGGTTGCAGTGAGCCAAGATTGCACCACTGCACTCCAACCTGGGTGACAGAGCAAGACTCTGTCTCCAAAAACAAAAGAAAAAGAAAAATGGTGCTCCCTTTTCCATTTCTCTGCTGACTATGAACAAACACACTCTCATAGTTTTATCAATTCTTTGGTAACAATTAGAAAATACAAGCACTAGTTCGCGTTGACAGCCCAGGATCTGTGAATTCTCTGCTCTGAGCCCATCCGGACTTCCCCAATCCCAGCTTTCTCTCCTTTGAAAACACTAAGACTAATGTCACTGCATTGGTTTTTACTAGAGTCAATTACCTGTCATGCCTGGAACAGGGATCGTACCCAGATTGCCCTTAGTCAAAATAATCACGAACTGCACATCTATAAGAAGTACGGGAGCCAGTGGGTGAAAGCTTATGAACTCAGTGAGCACAATGGACACATCACAGGTATTGACTGGGTTCCCAAGAGCAACCGCATCGTCACTTACGGGGTAGACCGCGATGCCTATGTCTGGAGTCAAAAAGATGGTGTCTGGAAACCAACCGTGATGATCCTGAGAATTAATCGTGCAGCTGCTTTTGTGAAGTGGTCCCCCCTAGAGAACAAATTTGCTGTGGGAAGTGGAGCACGACTCATTTCTGTTTGTTGAGTCCGAAATGACTGGTGAGTGAGCAAGCACATTAAAAAGTCGATGCGCTCCACAATCCTCAGCTTGGACTGGCATCCCAACAATGTTTTGCTGGCAGCAGGATCATGTGACTTCAAATGCAGAGTGTTTTCTGCCTACATTAAAGAAGTGGATGAGAAGCCAGTCAGCATGCCCTGGGGCAGCAAGATGCCTTTTGGGCAGCTGATGTCAGAGTTTGGTGGCAGTGGCACTGGTGGCTGGGTCCACGGGGTAAGCTTCTCTGCCAGTAGGAGCCGCCTGGCCTGGGTCAGCCACGACAGCACTGTGTCTGTTGCTGATGCCTCAAAAAGTGTGCAGGTCTCAACTCTGAGGACGGAGTTCCTGCTGCTCCTGAGTGTGTCATTGGTCTCGGACAACAGCATCGTGGCTACTGGCCATGCCTGCCGCCCAGTGCTCTTTAACTACGATGACCATGGCTGCCCGACCTTCATCTCCAAGTTAGACATTCCAAAACAGCATCCAACGCAACACGTCTGCCATGGAACGCTTCCGCAACATGGACAAGAGGGCCACGACTGAGGACGGCAACATGGCCTTGGAGACTCCGCACCAGGATAGCATCACTCAAGTCTCTATTTATGAGGTGGACAAGCAAGATTGTCGCAAATTTTCCGCTACTGGCATTGATGAAGCCATGACAATTTGGGATTTCAAGACCCTTGAGTTTTCCATCCAGGTCCTCCGGATGATGTGAAGCTGAGTGAGCCTTTGCCATCCAGAATGACAAACTGTGGTCAACAGCAGCTGTGCCGTGGCACGATGGCGAGGAAGCCAGACCCAAGGAAACACTGAAAACACATCACGCCAATGCTGTGTGT
>NW_012098543.1:1594515-1597070 GCF_000951045.1 Mandrillus leucophaeus | reverse complement strand
CTCAGGAGGCTGAGGCAAGAGAATGGTGTGAACCTGGGAGGGGAAGCTTGCAGTGAGCCAAGATTGCGCCACTGCACTCCAGCCTGGGTGACAGAGCGAGACTCGGTCTCAAAAAAAAAAGAAATGCAACTCACTGAGAGTCTCCTTAAAGATGCTGCCCACTGACAGCAAAAAAAGATCAGTGGCTACATTGCCTCCACTTGGCCTTGGGGCTGTACTTCTCTGGCCCAGAAGAGGACTTATCAGGGGCTAGCTGGACATAATCGAGATGGGGCTTTTCCCCATTAACAACCATGTATACTTCTGTCATAACTCACTCTAGAAGAGCCTTCTGCTCAAAATGATACTAAAACACACACCGGTGGGTGGAGATTTGAGGTGCTAATGAGACATGTGGTGTGTGTACCAGCATGGACCCTCCCAGGGCTCTCCTGGTCAGAGGACTTCCTGGAACATGCTTGCTAGGAACATCCCTGCCCAGCCCCTTCATGAATAATCATGTCAGATTCTCAGAAAAAGGCTCTGCCCAGCACTAGTAGGAACAGACTCATTCTTTTGAGGAGCCCACCCTGTTCCACTGTTCGGGGTGTCTCTTCTTTCTGAGCTTCGATGCCTTTAGATAAAGGGCGCTTACCTGCTTAACTCTTTCTGCGTGTCTCTTGACTGAATTCAAGAAGATCAAGAACCAGAGGACTTCCACGCCCCTCCTGGTAAGACCGAGACCCAGAGGACTTCCACGGCCCTCCTGGTAACATCTGGTGTTTTCCCCTGGTGGCCTGTGAACTGTTCTTCTCGGTAAGTGCCCAAAAGCTGGTGCCAGATTCTCTGGTTGACGACCTCTGCTTCTTTCTGCACTGAAGAACCTCCTGCCCTAATGCAGTTCTTGCAACTTTAAGGGGAGGGGTTTCTCCTCTCAGGTTCTGTCCACTAACAACTGCCCCGTACCATTTCCCTTCAGTCACTGTGACTCTGCTCCCTCTGGCTGATTTCTCAGTTTACCCTGAGGGGTGATAAGCAGAGGAGGGAGGACTTTAAACTCCACACTGAGTAGCTCTGAGACACGGTGACCCTCCCTGCAGGAGGCTTGTGAAAGGCAGGGAATATGCCCTAACTGTGCAATGACTGGGGAGCTTCACATCTTTCAGCTAAAACTGCTCTCTCGTGTTGAGTCGGCTCTTCTACGTGCTGTTCATGGCACTCCATTCCCCTGGACACAATATGCCGCCACTGGTGAACAATCCCCCAGATCACTCTGCTTACTCTTTGCTGTCCCTGTCCTCGTCGCCGAGCTTCTTGGAATTCCTCCTTCATGTGCAAGCGCCTTGTATGTCCTGCTTGTCCGGGACCTGCTGCATTTGCTTTAGTGCCAGTCGCCGGAGGCCTGCCCGGGCCTGTGAGGAAGTTTATACTTATTTTTTCCCTAGAGATGAGACCCAGCTTCGTCCTTTCAGTTGCCTCCTTTCTCACTGCAGGGACCGGCACTGGCAGGATGCTCGCTTACGGGCATCCCTCGTTTATTATCGGGTCCTTCTCCGCCCGACTACTCTTCAAGAATGCCTCATTCTGTGGCTCCTCAAGCGAGCTGTCAGGTTCCTCCGGATGGTCATTTATGGGCCTCTTTCCCAATCCCCAGTTTCTCTTTACAACCGGAGTTTCCTGTGGGTCAGTGGGAAGTTCTTCATTCGCCTCCTAAAGCCATTGTTACAGACCTGTACAGCAGTCAGGTGGTTTTTGCATTATGTTGAAAAGGCGGATAGAAAATGCCCCCAGCGCTCCCCTTGCTGCTTATGTGATCATATAAGGGATGTAAAAAACCATAACCAACAGCCCAGTCCACTAACTCTGAGCCCCAGGGGGCTTCCGTGCCTGTTTAAGCATTTTTTCTGTATGATCCCCAAGGAACCTACTATAAGAAGGGGAAGATATCAGATTTACCTCCATTCCTCTAACCATCTGTATGCATTAATCCAATATTATAATGCATTAAGGGGACCTTACTATAGAGTCCCTTCTCTGCAGACTTTAGCAGGGGCAGAGCTACTGGACTTCTTGCAGAACGAAGGTCACTGGGAATATGAGAGACAAGAGAACTACTCCCATGCCCGACGTTCTTACATGCTTCCTCGCCCCACACACAGGTGAGAAAGGCGTCCCTGCTAGGCATCAATCCTAGGAAATCTAAGAAACCCTTCTGAGCAAAATGAGATACAGGGAGACAACGGATGGTGCAAATGCTAAGGCTAGCTAATTCTGGAGCCCCAGGGTGAAGAACCCGTCATCCTTGTAAACAGAGGCATGGACATGTTACCCAGGCCAAGGTGTGGAACACCTCACCTTCCTGAGGTACCAAATAGGTGTAGAGATGCCTTCTCTATCCTATGTTCTCTCCTGTCTTCTCTTTCAGATGGGTAACCAGAGCTCCGTGCCCCGGGATTCCCCTCTCGGATGCATCCTTAGAAACTGGGATAAGTTTGATCCCCAGGCATTGAAACGAAAAAGATTGGTTTTCCTTTGCAATACAGTTTGGCCAAAATATGACCTAGAAGGGCAGGAAG
>NW_012098543.1:1589957-1591815 GCF_000951045.1 Mandrillus leucophaeus | reverse complement strand
AAAGAAAAAAGAAAAGAAAAGAAAATACAAGCACTAATTCATATATCAGATTCATGTCACATTCTCAAATTCATCTAAATTTTCTTGACATGCCTTTTTATACCAGTGGAGCCCTGATGGAGATACTTAATAGAAGTTTTCTCTCTATCAGAGAAATAAGCTGATGAGAATAATCTCAGTGAAGGTGAAAACTCTGTTGTTTTCTGTGACCTGGGGAAAAAGCTTAAGGTGAATTTCCATTCAGATTGGTTATAAACAGACAACATACAGATGTGGATGAACTAGGTATAATTAAGTTTTTCTATCCACAAACCAGGTGAAAGAAAGTATTGGAGTAGGCAGATAGCGAGGCATGAGCACGTAGGAAGCCCCTGTGTCACCCGCAAGGGGTCCTGATCCAGAACCTAAGAGAGGGTCCTTGGATCTCACGCAAGGAAGAATTCAAGGTGAACCCATACAGAATCATACAGTGAAAGCAAGTTTATTAAGAGAGTAAAGGAATAAAGAATGGCTACTCCATAGGCAGAGCAGCCTCCTGTCTCATCCTGCGACCAAGAATGCCTTCACTTACTGGGAATGTAACCCAGCAGGTCTCAGGCTTATTTTCTCCAGTCCCTATTCCAGATGGAATTGCTCTGGTTCAAACGTCTCTGACATTTTGGAATCTTTAGAAATGCAACTCACTGACCGGGCGTGGTGGTTCATGCCTGTAATCCCAGCACTTTGGGAGGCCGAGATGGGTGAATCACGAGGTCAAGAGATCGAGACCATCCTGGCAAACATGGTGAAACCCCATCTCTACTAAAAGTACAAAAAATTAGCCGGCCTAGTGGCGGGCGCCTGTAGTCCCAGTTACTCAGGAGGCTGAGGCAAGAGAATGGTGTGAACCTGGGAGGGGAAGCTTGCAGTGAGCCAAGATTGCGCCACTGCACTCCAGCCTGGGTGACAGAGCGAGACTCGGTCTCAAAAAAAAAAGAAATGCAACTCACTGAGAGTCTCCTTAAAGATGCTGCCCACTGACAGCAAAAAAAGATCAGTGGCTACATTGCCTCCACTTGGCCTTGGGGCTGTACTTCTCTGGCCCAGAAGAGGACTTATCAGGGGCTAGCTGGACATAATCGAGATGGGGCTTTTCCCCATTAACAACCATGTATACTTCTGTCATAACTCACTCTAGAAGAGCCTTCTGCTCAAAATGATACTAAAACACACACCGGTGGGTGGAGATTTGAGGTGCTAATGAGACATGTGGTGTGTGTACCAGCATGGACCCTCCCAGGGCTCTCCTGGTCAGAGGACTTCCTGGAACATGCTTGCTAGGAACATCCCTGCCCAGCCCCTTCATGAATAATCATGTCAGATTCTCAGAAAAAGGCTCTGCCCAGCACTAGTAGGAACAGACTCATTCTTTTGAGGAGCCCACCCTGTTCCACTGTTCGGGGTGTCTCTTCTTTCTGAGCTTCGATGCCTTTAGATAAAGGGCGCTTACCTGCTTAACTCTTTCTGCGTGTCTCTTGACTGAATTCAAGAAGATCAAGAACCAGAGGACTTCCACGCCCCTCCTGGTAAGACCGAGACCCAGAGGACTTCCACGGCCCTCCTGGTAACATCTGGTGTTTTCCCCTGGTGGCCTGTGAACTGTTCTTCTCGGTAAGTGCCCAAAAGCTGGTGCCAGATTCTCTGGTTGACGACCTCTGCTTCTTTCTGCACTGAAGAACCTCCTGCCCTAATGCAGTTCTTGCAACTTTAAGGGGAGGGGTTTCTCCTCTCAGGTTCTGTCCACTAACAACTGCCCCGTACCATTTCCCTTCAGTCACTGTGACTCTGCTCCCTCTGGCTGATTTCTCAGTTTACCCTG
>NW_012098543.1:1583921-1586817 GCF_000951045.1 Mandrillus leucophaeus | reverse complement strand
CTCAACCAGGAGGCCTCAACGATTTCCTGGTCAACCCACCTCAACCTCCTCTTCCTGAGACCAAAGAGAAAGAACAGGCACCCCCAGCTCCCTCCTCCTTGTATCACACTCTTAGCCTTGATGGGTCAGCCTCAACCTACACTAGGCCCCCAGGTCCCTGCTCTGGAATCTGCCCGCTACCAGTGGTGAGCAGACTAACAGGACCAGTCCAAGTCCAGGTCCCCTTTTCCATGCACGACTTGTCCCAAGTTAAGGAAGACCTGGGAAAATTCTCAGAGAATCCGGGAAAATTCCTGGAGGGCTTCCGTAAATTAACCCTCACTTTTGAACTAACCTGGAAGGATGTCGCCATCCTCCTCGGACAAACCCTCTCTCTGGACGAAAGACAGACCATTTGGGAGGCAGCACGTCAATGCGGGGATGAGCTCCACTTGGCAGACGCCAACTACCCCGTGGGAGCTACAGCTGTCCCCCTGCAGGACCCCAACTGGGACTACGATACCCCGGCAGGAATCTGCGCCAGAAATCATATGCTCCTATGCCTGATAGAGGGAATGAAAAGGAGTCAAGTCAAGCCTGTCAATTATAATAAGTTAGCAACCATCGACCAAGGGCCACATGAGAATCCCACAGCCTTTCTCGAAAGGCTCCAGGAAACTCTTATCAAACATACCAACCTAGACCCGGGATCCCCAGAAGGACAACTGGTCCTAAAGGATCACTTCCTCACACAAGCTGCCCCAGATATTAGGAGAAAACTGCAGAGGCTGGCTTTGGGAACTAGTGCCCCCATGTCACAAATCCTCAAGTTAGCTTCCTCAGTGTTTTATAACCGAGACCAGGAGGAGAGGGACAGGGCGGAGAAGAAGGAAAAACAGAAAGAAGAGAGGCAGGCTCAATTATTAGCTGCTTTGCAAGTCCACCAGCCCCCTCCAGGTTGCCCTAAGGATACCCTCCCAGGGAAGTGCTATCAGTGCGGGAAGCCAGGCCACTGGAAGGCAAACTGCCCCCATGGGCCAAAGGGGGAAAAGCCCTACACGGCCTGTCCTCTGTGTCATAAGCTCAGTTACTAGAAAGGGGACTGTCCCAAGAGCCAAAAGGGCCCCAAACAAATGATGACTTTGAGCTGAGGGTGCCCTCTGCCTTGGCTGGCTCCCAGATGTGACATCATCGTCAAACGGATGGAGCCAAGGGCAACTCCGGACGTAGCAGGTAGGACAATACATTTTCTATTGGATTTGGGAGCAGCCTGCTTGGTGCTGACCCCCTTCTCTGGGCAACTTTCCTCTGTCAGGTAATCAGGATAAATGGCATCTCCTCCTAAGATTTACACCTTCTTTACTGTCAAAAGACCAATTAATCTTTTCCCATGAGTTCCTGATAACATCTGTCTTTAGGGCAGGGATATACTCTCCAAACTAGGGGCACACTTCACATTTACCTGAACTTTTCTGAAAGACCTTTTTTTTTTTTTTTTTTTGGAAGACTCACCCATGACATTGGTGAGTTATTTTGATCTGGAATCACAAATAACCCTGAGATATGGGCCTCTGATATGCTAGGAAGGGCAACAACTGCAGTCCCAGTCAAAATGGGGCTAAGAAAACCTTCCACTTCTTTCATAAGAAACAATACTTGCTATGGCCACAGGCAATGGAAGGACTTGAGCCTATCATTAACCCATTCCTTAGACATGGCCTGTTAAAGTCTGTAATTCTCCCTGCAACGCAGGAAATCTGTTCTGCTGGTAGAAAACATTTAAAGGATTCTCCACTACTGAACCCTGACTGACTCTGGTTTTCTGATGGTGGCAGTTTCAGCCATCAAGGAGTGACACATGCCGTTATGCAATAGTGTCTCTATTTGACATTACAGAAGCCAAACGCCTTGCTCCAAGAACCTTGGCACAGCTAGCAGAGCTCATATCCTTAATTAGAGCCACAGAACTATGGAAAAACCCAACAGCTGCAATTTATACAGATTCAAAATATGCCTTCTCAGGGCTCCATGCTCATGTGGCCATCTGGAAGGAATAGAGATTTTTAACAGCAAAAGATACCCCTCTGGAATGTGGACCAGAGATCTTGGCCCTGCTCTAGGCCGTACACCTATCACGGGAGATAGCTGTAGTCCATGGCCAGGGACACCAAAAGGACGAGGGAGAAAATGCCCAGCAAAACAGGAGGGCGGATCAAGCAGCCAGGACCACTACCCTCTCTAGGGAGCTCCTGATGGCCCTTAACCCAACTTTACCCAACACCTTACCCACCCACAAAAACCAAAGAGGAAAAGGAAAGGGCTACCAAATATGGATCTACCCGGGAACCTGAGGTGTGTTATACAGCGGGAGGAATTCTCTACTTTCCTAGGCCCTCCAGTAAAAACTTGTAAGAGCACTCCATGAGTCACGTCACTTCGGGAGACATCATCTCCAGCACATGTGCAAAAACCTCTTTTCCAGGAAAGGGCTCTACTAGACTATTCGTCAGGTCTTTAACGCCTGTCCATCCTGTGCTGTAATAGCCCCCAGGGCCCTATGCTACCCTGCTTTTTTTTTCTTTTCTTTTCTTTCTTTTTTTTTTTTTGAGACGAAGTTTTGCTCTTGGTGCCCAGGCTGCAGTGCAATGGCATAATCTTGGCTCATCACAATCTCTGCCTCCCAAGTTCAAGCGATTCTCCAGCCTCAGCCTCTGGAGTGGCTGGGATTACAGGCAGGTGCCACCAAAAAAAAAACCAGAAACAATTTTTTTTTTGTTTTTGGTATTTTTAGTAGAGACAGGGTTTCTCCATGCTGGTCAGGCTGGTCTTGAACTCCCAACCTCAGGTGATCCACCCGCCTCAGCCTCCCAAAGTGCTGGGATTACACCGTGCCCAGCCAAATTTTTTTGTTGTTGTT
>NW_012098543.1:1576801-1583071 GCF_000951045.1 Mandrillus leucophaeus | reverse complement strand
GCCTGTAATCCCAGCTACTCGGGAGACTGAGGCAGGAGAATGGCGTGAACCTGGGAGGCGGAGCTTGCAGTGAGCCAAGATCACGCCATGGCACTCCAGCCTGGGCCACAGAGCGAGACTCCAACTCAAAAAAAAAAAAAAAAAGGCATCCCTCAGTGTGGGCTTAGTTTGTTTTTACAAAGTGACAACAGCCCAGTTTTCATTTCACACACCCTTTAATTAGTGGCAAAAGCCCTAGAAAAAAAACACTCCTAGCACTCCTGGAGAACACGATCCTCTGGCAAGGTAGAAAGGACTAATCAAACGACTAAAAGGACTCTGAACAAAGTGTGCCAGGAAACCTCCGCACCATGGTTAGAACTGCTGCCCATGGCAACTCTGAATGAGCATCGCCCCTAAAATTACTTATGGCCTTTGTCCTTCTGAAATTTTATTCCGAAGACCCTTCCTACATGCAGACCTAACGTGAGATCCAGAAGTTACCCAATTAACCAAATACATAACATCATTGGTCCAAGGTACTGCCTGCCACTGACCCTTCTGGGAATCAACGCTTATATTAGTCGGGGTCACAGGTCCCCATCAAAACCTGGAGAGATGGGTCACCTGGGTCTCAACCAGCCTGGGTCTCTCCTTTATGGAAAGGCCCCTTTATTACTTTCTACCCCAACAGCTATCAAAGTTTCTGGACTCTCTAGTTGGATACATCACTCTCAAGTAAAACTGTGAGAAGGTCCCGAAGAACCAACAACAGAATCAGCATCTCAGTCTCGTGAGCCAGCCTCTGGAGGGCTTCCAATTCCTCTTCAAGGGAAAAGATAAGTAAAGCCTTCTCTCCTTTCACCTTAAAAAAAGGTCTCTCAGTACTGGGAATCTTGGTTGCGGTGGCATTGGTTATTCTCCTTATTTGGACCCACACTTGCATGCCACCTGAAGTCCCGATAACAGCCTGTTTTATCACCAAACACTCCATTTAACCATTGAATTATTTGTCTCTCCTATTTTCACCACTTTCCTTTTGCTTTCACAAAGCTTAAGGGAGAATCAGCTATGACACAGAAATTCCTTTTCCTTTATCTTTCCCTCCTTCCCATGCCCCTACTCTCACAGGCACAATGGAGTGAAAATTCCCTTGTCAATTTTTCCAAAATTATTGCTTCGGGAAACCATCTAAGCAACTGTTGGATCTGTCACAACTTCATCACCAGGTCCTCATCTTACCAATATGTTTTGCTAAGAAATTTTTCTTTAAACCTAACATTTGGTTTGGGAATTCCTGAAGGCCAACACAAATCTGTTCCACTCCAGGTTTCGCTTGTTAACTCAGCGTACCAAGTCCCCTGCCTGGATCTCACTCCACCTTTCAATCAAAGCTCTAAAACTTCTTTCTATTTGTACAACTGCTCTTCTCTAAACCAAACCTGTTGTCCATGCCCTGAAGGACACTGTGGCCGGAAGAGCACCTCTGAGGAGGGATTCCCCAGTCCCACCATCCATCCCATGAGCTTTTCCCCAGCAGGCTGCCACCCTAACTTGACTCACTGGTGTCCAGCGAGCCATAAACAAATGAACGATTATCGAGACAAGTCACCCCAAAACCGCTGTGCAGCTTGGGAAGGAAAAGAGCTAATCACATGGAGGGTTCTATATTCGCTTCCCAAGGCACACACTGTCCCCACATGGCCAAAAACTACTGTTCCCCTGGGAGGGCCTCTATCCCCTACATGCAATCAAACTATTCCGGCAGTGTGGAAATCGCAGTTACACAAGTGGTTCGACAGCCGCATGCCCCGGTGGGCCTGTACCCCTCCTGGCTATGTGTTTTTATGTGGACCACAAAAAAATAAACTGCCCTTTGACGGAAGTCCTAAGAGAACCTATTCAACTCCCCCCGTGGCAAACCTCTTTACTTGCATTAATAACATCCAACATACGGGGGAATGTGCTGTGGGACTTTTGGGACCACGGGGGATAGGTGTGACCATTTATAACACCACCCAACCCAGACAGAAAAAAGCTCTGGGTCTGATACTGGCAGAGATAGGAGCGGCCGTAGGAATGATCGCCCCGTGGGGAGGGTTCGCTTATCATGATGTCACCCTCAGAAATCTCTCCAGACAAATAGAAAACATAGCTAAGAGTACCGGAGATAGCATCTCTAAACTCAAGGCCTCCATAGATTCTCTAGCAAACGTAGTCATGGACAACAGATTGGCCTTAGATTACCTCTTAGCAGAGCAGGGTGGAGTCTGTGCAGTGATCAATAAAACCTGTTGCGTTTATGTCAATAACAGCGGGGCGATAGAGGAGGATATAAAAAAGATCTATGACCAGGCTACGTGGCTTCATGACTTTGGAAAAGATGATTCAGCAGGGTCCATTTGGGAGGCTGTGAAATCTGCCCTCCCCTCCCTCACATGGTTTGTCCCTTTACTGGGACCAGCTGCACTTATAGCCTTCTTTCTCCTCTTTGGCCCTTGTCTCTATAATTCACTGATGAAATATATCTCTTTCAGGATACGGCAATTTCACACAGAGCCCCTAGAAATGGAAATAGATCATCCAGTCTTCCTTGGAGGCCCCAGCACCTACAAGTACATCTCTCCCTTGGATGCCAGTGGGCAAAGATTCTGCAGCTACGGAGGGGCTCCTTCCCTGACAGAGAGCAAGAGAGGGAGACCCTGATGATTTCTTCGTCCCATGTCAGCAGGAAGTAGTTACAGAAGACCCACGACGTCCTTACGCCCAAAGCTTTTCAGGGTCTCCATCTCTTGAGGGGGAATATTTTTAGGGTAGGCAGGTAGCCAGACATGAGCAGGCAAGGAAGCCCCTGGGAAAGGAATCTTTAGAAATGCAGCCCACTGATGTCCTCCTTGGAAACACTGCACGCTGAGTCAGCAAAAAAGAGGAGCGAGGAGCGTGGCTACACTGGCTACACCTGGCCTTGTGGCTGCACGCCTCTGTCCCAGAAGGGAACTTATCAAGGCCTAGCCAGAGGTGACCGAGGTAGGAGCTATTGCCCACTAAGGAGCATGTATACTTCTCTAATAATTCATCCTAATAAACCATTTTGCTCATTAAAATAATCAAAAAACACACCCCTGTGTGGAGATTTTATTTTTTAACCAGATATTCCTTGTTAGATTTTAGACGCAAATGACACGGCACGTGTGTGCCCAGACTACTTCCCAAAACATGCTTATTAGTAATGCCCCTGCAAGGCCCCTTCATGAATAATCATGTAAGACTCTCATAAGAAGCATCTCCCCGGCCACGTGCGGTGGCTTATGCCTGTAATCCCAATACTTTGGGAGGACAAGACAGGCAGATCACCTGAGGTCGGGAGTTCAAGACCAGCCTGACCAACACGGAGAAACCCTGTCTCTACTAAAAATACAAAATTAGGCATGGCGGTGCATGCCTGTAATCCCAGCTACTCGGGAGGCTGAGGCAGGAGAATCGCTTGAACCCGGGATGCAGAGGTTGTGTTGAGCCTAGATCGAGCCATTGCACTCCAGCCTGGGCAAAAAGAGGGGCTCTCCATCTCAAAAAACAAACAAAAAGAAGCATCTCCTCAGCATTCGTGAGACTCATTCATTTGAGCAGCCCAGCCTGTTCTGTCTTTCAGGGTGTACTGTTTCTTTAAAAGCTCCCATAAAAATTCCTCCCAGGCCTGGCACAGTGGCTCAGGCCTGTAATCCCAGCACTTCCTTAGGTAGATCCTCAGACAGATCACGGGTCAGGAGTTTGAGACCAGCCTGACCAACATGGTGAAAACCTGTCTCTACTAAAAATACAAAAAAATTAGCCGGGCGTGGTGGCACGTGCCTGTAATCCCAGCTACTCAGGAGGCTGAGGCAGGAGAATCCCTTGAAACCAGGAGGCAGAGGTTGCAGTGAGCCGAGATTGCGCCACTGCACGCCAGCCTGGGCTACAGAGCGAGACACCATCTGGGGAGGGGGGCAGGGAATTCCGCCTCAGTCACTAGCAGCTGACTCACTCTCCGGGAGCAGCCTTTCTGTTTCTTCTGGAGCTCCTGTTTTTAAATAAAGGGTACTTAATGATTTAACTGTGTCCGTGTGCCTCCTGGATGAATTCTTTCCTTCAGGAAGACAAACTGAAGGATCGCCACAGCCCTCCTGGTAACAAAGGTCTCTGTGCCATCCCTCCTTTGGAAGCTACGGAGGATTTAGTGTATCTAAACTAGTAAATACAAACTATACTCAATTATCCAAGAAATCACCAAAGAAACACCCTTCACTCCATTTTTTATATCTTGGGAAAAATATAATTAAAGACAAAATAATTTTTTCCAAACCCAGAAATCCTCACCAAAAATGAAAAAAAAATAAATAAAGAATCCCAGTTGGTGGCTGGTGAATGCTTCTACCTTAAGCAATACATGTTTTGAAGCTGTCAGCTTCTTTTTCCTCATAAGTGACTCCACAGAATCTAGTCTTTGCTTTGCACTCTAGACAAGGAATAGAGAACTTCTTCATCTTATCAGAAACATATAAATTGTTTGGTTTTGCACAATATTTACTACTTTTCTCCACTCATCCACTGTGGAGTCTGAGCACAAAATGAGACACCTCTCTCCCATATTGAACCTAAAACAGACCGAGCTTCTGCTCCATAACCATAAACAGTAATAGCAATACTAATTGAAAGATGAAGTAATATTACATAAGTAGGTGTAAAATTGATAATTCATTGTTATTTTCAGTTTTACAGTAAGTGTGAATTACACAGAATAAATCTTTCTCTCTCTCTCTCTCTCCTTTTTTTCTATTTCTGACAGTCTCGCTCTGTCGTACAGGCCAAAGTGCCACGGGTGACCTCAGCTTACTGCAACCTCTGCTTCCTGGGTTCAAGTGACTCTTGTGCCTCAGCCTCCTGAGTAGCTGGGATTACAGGTGTACACCACCTTGCCTGGCTAATTTTTGTATTTTTCATAGAGATGAAATTTCACTATGTCGGCCAGAGTGGTCTTGCACTCTGGACCTCAGATGATCAACCTGCCTTGGTCTCTCAAGGTGCTGGGATTACAGGCATAAGCCACCACACCCGATGGAGTTTTCATTCATTTACTTTAATCATCATGGGTTAGAAATATAGCTTTTAAAAATGTAGTTGAATATACCCATACAGTTAGACTCTAAAAAGAGCATTTCCTCTATTAATGTTCATTACATAATATGGTGGAACTCAGACTTGCTATGCTGCCCAAGACAGAGTGCAGTGTCATGATCTCGGCTCATTGCAACCTCCGCCTCATGGGTTTAAGCGATTCTGGTGCCTCAGCCTCCCAAGTAGCTGGGATTACAGGTGTATACCACCACGCCTGGCTAAATTTTGTATTTTTACTAAAGACAGTGTTTTGCTATGTTGCCCAGGTTAGTCTCGAACTCCTGGCCACAAGTGATCCATCCACCTTTACCTCCCAAAGTGCTGGGATTGCAGGTGTGGGCCACCACACCAGCTTATTTTTTTCTTTTCTTTTCTTTTCTTTTTTGAGACGGAGTTTTGCTCTTGCTTTCCAGGCTAGAGTGCAGTGGCACAATCTCAGCTCAGTGCAACCTCCACCTTCCGGGTTCAAGTGATTGTCCTGCCTCAGCCTCCTGAGTAGCTGGGATTACAGGCATGCACCACCATACCCGGCTAATTTTGTATTTTTAGTAGAGACAGGGGTTTCTCCATGTTATTCAAGCTGGTCTTGAACTCCTGACCTCGTGTGATCCACCCGTCTCGGCCCCCCAGAGTGGTGGGATTACAGGCGGGAGTCATTGTGCCCGGCAGTTTTTTCTATCTTAATTTCTTCTGTATTAATCAGCTTGTGATAGACACATGGCTTCTGAAACAGAAAAGTGCAAGGGCTTTTTATGAGCAGAGCATGGGAGACTACCAGTAACAAATGCTGTGGCGTAAATGATGAGTGAGAAGGAGAGTGGAGAGTCTCTACTGTCCTACCTACTAATTGTGCTTTGAGAATTTGGATTGAAAAAAGCCACCTTAATGGTATTTGCTTATCGTTTATTCTCCCCCAGCTGGCAGGAGATAAGGACAGAGTCCCCAAAGCTTACAGGGCACTTAGGGTGGATATGAAACATTAAAACTTCACTTGCTTGAAACCAGAGTGTCCACCACGCTGCTCAAAATTACTGCCAATGATGTCTTGCTTCCTGGCATTCAGAAACTTTCTCCTTCTCGGCCGGGCGCGGTGGCTCAAGCCTGTAATCCCAGCACTTTGGGAGGCCGAGACGGGCGGAT
>NW_012098543.1:1566780-1576547 GCF_000951045.1 Mandrillus leucophaeus | reverse complement strand
AAACTTTCTCCTTCTCTACCCCCGACTCTTCCTTCCCTCTCTATTCCAATCTCAATCACCTTAAGGAAGAGTTGAGTATCCTGAACAATTTGGGAGAAAAAAGAGATTCAAACTTTTGTAGCTCTCTTGGTAAGAGGTGCCCCAATCACCTTCCGAGGAAAGATGCTTTAAGGAGTGTCTCAAACCACCAAGGCCTGTGGGACCAAGCACGTATGGGGCCCATAGGAAGAAGCCACTGAGCCTTAGGATCCTCCAGATGCTAGGGGGTACAAGGAGCAGCAGGCAGCATTATGCTTGTATCAAGCACCCAAGGAGAAAACAAGGCCAAGGAGCTGCCCCAGCCTCCCCTGACATGATTGTCTCCTATGGCCCTGGGTTTGTTTGGAGACCTTCAACGTAACTGTTATTCCTCCCTCTCCTTTGTAAGCTCAGAGTAAGGGTAGGTTTGCTACCAGTCTTTTAAGAAAGATTGTTGCCACTCTTGCTTACAGGGCAGAGAGAAGGCATCCAGAATGGTGGCCACCAGCACCCCACTCCCAAGCCAACACCACCTCCAGTGTACCCATGCACACAGTCTCCAGAAGGGGACCCCAGCCCCAGATCCAGCTGCATTGTCTCTGCCACTGTGGTGAACACTTGCAAGGAGGCAGGGACTCTGGCACCCTCTAGCATGCTGGCTCTTGAGGAGTCAGAGGAGAATGTTGGGGCCCACTACAAGTCCCCTAGAGTTGGAGCACACAGTCCAGATGTTGGGAGCTGAGTGCTGGCCGCCTAAAATCTTCCAGAAATGAAGCCTGTCGGCTAAATCCACCTTATACCGCAACCCCCAATCAAACCCTCAAGGTCATCAAATAGTTATGATAAAAGTAAAAAACAATAACAAAAACAAAAAACAACCCTCATCCAAAGGTCAGCAACCTCAAAGACTGAAGGTAGATAAGCCCAAAAAGATGAGAAAGAATCAGTGCAGGAATCCTGGAAACTCAAAAAGCTAGGGTGCCTTTTTTCCTCCAAACAACTGCATCACCTTTCCAGCAAGGTTTCTGTACCATGCAGAGATGGCCAAAATAACAGAAATAGAACTCAGAATGTGGATAAGGACAAAGTTTATTAAGCTATGGGAGTATGCTGAAACCCAATCCAAGAAAGATAACAAACATGATAAAACAATGGGATTATGTAAAGAGGCCAAATCTATGATTCACTGGTGTCCCTGAAAGAGAGTGAAACCAATTTGGAAAATATATATATATATACATATATATATATATTTTTATACGGAGTCTCGCTCTGCCGCCCAGGCTGGAGTGCAGTGGCCAGATCTCAGCTCACTGCAAGCTCTGCCTCCCGGGTTCCCGCCATTCTCTTGCCTCAGCCTCCCGAGTAGTTGGGACTACAGGCGCCCCCCACCTCGCCCGGCTAGTTTTTTTTTTGTATTTTTTAGTAGAGACGGGGTTTCACCGTGTTAGCCAGGATGGTCTGAATCTCCTGACCTCGTGATCTGCCCGCCTCAGCCTCCCAAAGTGCTGGGATTACAGGCTTGAGCCACCACGCCTGGCCCTGGAAAATATATTTTTTAAGAACTTCCCCAATCTAGCTAGAGAGGCCAATATTCAAATTCAGGAAATGCAGAGAACCCCAGTAAGATATTTCACAAGAAGATCATACTGAAGTCACATAATCATCAGATTCTCCAAGGTCAATATGAAAGAAAAAATGTTAAAGGAAGCTAGAGAGAAAGGTCAGGTCACCTACAAAGGAAAGCCCATAATGGCAGACGTCTCAGCAGAAAGCCTACAAGCTAGAAGAGATTGAGGGCCAATATTCAACATTCTTAAAGAAAAGAAATTCCAACCCACAATTTCATATTTGGACAAAGTAAGCTTCATAAGCGAAAGAGAAATAAGATCCTTTTCAGAGAAGTAAATGCTGAGGGAATTCATTACCATCAGACCTGCCATACAAGAGCTCCTGAAGAAAGAAAGCACTAAATATAGAAAGACCATTGCCAGCCACTACAAAAACACACTAAAGGACACAGATCAGTTACACTATACCACTTAACATCATGATGACAGATCAAATCCACACATATCAATATGAACCTTAAATGTAAATGGGCAGCCAGATGCAGTGGCTCACGTCTGTAATCCCAGCACTTTGGGAAGCAGAGGTGGGTGGATCACGAGGTCAGGAGTTCCAGACCAGCCTGGCCAACATGGTGAAACCCCATCTCTATTAAAAATACAAAAATTAGCCGGGTGTGGTGGCACACACCTATAATCCTAGCTACTCAGGAGGCTGAGGCAGGACAATCGCTTCAGCCCCAGAGGCAGAGGCTGCAGTCAGCTAAGATTGTGCCATTGCACTCCAGTCTGGGCAGCAGAGCAAGACTCTGTCTCAGGAAAAAAAAAAAAGTAAATGGGCTAAATGCCCCAATTAAGAGACACAGACTGGCAAGCTGGATAAAGAACCAAAACCCACTGGTATGCTGTCTCCAAGAGACCCATCTCACAAAGAGTGACACACATAGGCTTAAAATAAAGAAATGGACAAAAATCTACCAAGCAAATGGAAAACAGAAAAAAAGCAGGGGGCTGGGTGCGGTGGCTCATGGCTGTAATCCTAGGACTTTTGGAGACTGAGGCAGGAGGATCACTTGAGGCCAGGAGTTTGAGACCAGCCTGGCCAACATGGTGAAACCCTGTCTCTACTAAAAATACAAAAAATTAGTTGGGCATGGTGGCTTGTGCCTGTAATCCCAGCTACTAAGGAAACTGATGCAGGAGAATTACTTGCACACCAGAGGTGGAGGCTACAGTGAGCTGAGATTGCACCACTGCTCTCCAGCCTGGGCAACAGAGCAAGACTCCATCTCAAAAAAAAAAAAAAAAAAGGGAAAGAAAATGAATAAAAAAGCAGGGGTTGCAATTCTAGTTTCTAACAAAACAGACTTTAAACCAACAAAGATTCTAAAAAAACAAGGAAGGGCATTACATAATAGTAAAGGGTTCAATTTGACAAGAAGAGCTAACTATCCTAAATATATATGTACACAACACAGGAGCACCCTGTATTCCTAAAGCAAGAACTTGCCCAAAATGCAGGTTCTTAGAGACTTTCAAAGAGACTTAGACTCCCACATAATAATAGTGGGAGACTTTAACACCCCACTGGCAATATCAGACAGATCATTGAGACAGAAAATTAACAAAAATATTCAGGACCTGAACTCAGCACTGGATCAAATGGACCTGACAGACATCTACGGAACTCTCTACTCAAAAACAATAGAATATACATTCTCCCCATTGTCACCTGGCACACATGCTTTTTTTTTTTTTTTTTTTTTTTGACATGGAGTCTATGTCCCCCAGGTTGGAGTGCAGTGGCACGATCTCAGCTCACTGCAACCTCTGCCTCCTGGGTACAAGCAATTCTCTGCCTCAGCCTCCAAAGGAGCTGGGATTACAGGCGCCCAACATCATGCCCAGCTAATTTTTGTATTTTTAGTAGAGATGGGGTTTCACCATCTTGGCCAAGCTGCTCTTAAACTCCTGACCTCATGATTCACCCGCCTCAGCCTCCCAAAGTGCTGGGATTACAGGCGTGAGCCACCGCACTGGGCCGGCACACACTCTTAAATAGATCATATAATTGAAAGTAAAACACTCCTTAGCAAATGCAAAAGAACTGAAATCATAACAATCTCTTTGACCATAGCGCAATCAAGTTAGAAATAAAGACTAAGAAATTTGTGCAAAACCATATATTTACATAGAAATTGAATCACTTGCTCCAGAATGACTTTTACCTCTTTAATTGAAAATTCTTGTTTCCCATCTTGCTCTTTCTTCTTAAATTTCCTTGGTCATTCCCTCCAAGATGATGCTGGATAAGAGGAGACGAGAAGATCCTTAGTGTCATTTCTGACTTTAGTGTGACTCTCTGTAACATGTTCATTATATATTATTTTAAATTAACAATTACAAATTGTTTGATAATATTTTACAAATGATTCTCCTATGTATATTCAGACTCTAGCATTTTATGTACCATTTATTACAGTAATTTTATTATTTTTCTTTTTTTGAGACAGGGTCTCACTGTGTTATCCATGCTGGAGCACAGTGGCACCTTCTTGGCTCAGTGCAACCTCCACCTCCTGGGCTGAAGCAAGCCTCCCAGTTCAGCCTCCCAAGTAGCTGGGCCCACAGGCATGTGCCACTATGCCCAGCTAATTTTTAACAATTTTTTGTAGAGATGGGGTTTTGTCATTTTGCTCAGGCTGGGCTTGAACTCCCAGGCACAAGTGATCTGCCCACCTCATAAAACATGTCAATTTCTTCAATGGATACGGTTCTGTTTGGATTTTCTGTGTCAACTAATGTCAATGTTGGGAGAGTATATTTCCTAGAAAGTTGCCATTTCATTAGATAATTCTAAAACTTATCTGCAAAGGGAGAGAAACTAGAATAGCTGAAACATAAGAAAAATAAGAATAAAGTGGGTGAAATCATTGAACATGGTATCAAGATTTGAAAAATAGTAAACATAGAGGCCAGGCGCGGTGGTTCACACCTGCAATCCCAGCACTTTGGGAGGCGGGCGGATCACGAGGTCAGGAGATTGAGATCATCCTGGCTAACAAGGTGAAACCCCATCTCTACTAAAAATACAAAAAATTAGCCAGGCGTGGTGGTGGGCACCTGTAGTCCCCGCTACTCGGGAGGCTGAGGCAGGAGAATAGTGTGAACCTGTGAAGCATAGCTTGCAGTGAGCCGAGATTGCACCACTGCACTCCAGCCTGGGCAACAGAGTGAGAATTGGTCTCAAAAAAAAAAAAAAAAGAAAAAGAATAATAGTAAACATAATCAAGATTGTGGCCAGGTGTGCTGGCTCATGCCTGTAATCCCAGCACTTTTGAGAGGCTGAGGCAGGCAGAGCAACCTGAGCCCAGGATTTTGAGAGCAGCCTAGGCAACATAGAGAGACCTCATCTCTACAAAAAAATACAAAAATCAGCCAGGCATGGTAGCACATACCTTTGGTACCAGCTACTCAGGAGACTGAGATGAGAGGATCATGTGAACCTGGGAGAGGGAGGTTGCAGTGAGTGAGTCAAGATTATGAACACTGCACTCCAGCCTGGGTGACAGAATGAGACCCTACATTTAAAAAAAAAAAAAAAAAAAAAAAGACTGCATGGCATTGGTGGAGAGCGATATATATATATCCATGGAACAGAACAGAGAATGCAGAAATAGCTTCCTTTCAACTGATATTTGATAAAGATACCAAAGCAGGCCGGGTGTGGTGGCTCATGCCTATAATCCCAGCACTTTGGGAGGCCGACGCAGGCGGACCACGAGGTCAAGAAATTGAGACCATCCTGGTCAATGTGGTGAAACCCCGTCTCTACTAAAAATACAAACATTAGCTGGGTATGGTGGCGTGCACCTGTAGTCCCAGTTACTCGGGAGGCTGAGGCAGGAGAATCACTTGAACCCAGGAGAGGCAGGTTGTAGTGAGCCGAGATCATGCCACTGTACTCCAGCCAGGTGGCGGAGTGAGACTCCGTCTCAAAAATAATAATAATAAAAAAAGATACCAAAGCAATTGAAAGCAGGACTTTCAAATATGGTGCTGGACCAAATGAATATCCATGAATGAAAAACGATGAATCTGCACTTAAATTTTATACTCATTCAAAAAGGATCATATTGTTAAATGCAAAATAAAGAAACCATAAATGTTAATCTATCAAGAATTATAAAAACATACTGTAAATTAATTGGGAACAAGCACATCAAAGAGTTCATAGATATGACACCAAAAGCATGGGAAAAAATGATAAATGAAACTTCGTCAGGTTAAAACTTCTGGTCTGTGATACCAATGGAACAGAACAGAGAATCCAGAAATAAGGCCACACACCTGCAACTATCTGATCTTTGATGAAGCTGACAAAAACAAGCAATGGAGATAACACTCTATTTAATAAATGATGCTGGGATAACTGGCTAGCCACATGCAGAAGATTGAAGCTGGACCTCTTCCTTATACCACACAAAAAAATTAAGTCAAGATGAATTTAAGACTTAAATGAGAAACCTCAAACTATAAAACACGTGGAAGACAGTCTGGGCAATACCATTCTGGACATACAAATGGACAAAGATTTCATGAGGAAGACACCAGAAGCAATTGCAACAAAAGCGAAAATTGACAAATGGGATCTAATTACACCAAAGAGCTTCCACATAGCAAAATAAACTATCCACAGTGAATAGAAAACCGTACAGAATGTGAGAAATGTGCAAACTATGCACCTGACAAGAGTCTAATATCCAGCATCTATAAGGAACTTACACAAATTTACAAGAATAAAGCAACCCCATTAAAAAGTGGGCAAAAGACATGAACTGACATTTTTCAAAAGAAGACATAAGGCCCCGTCCAATGGCTGATAACTGTAATCCCAGCACTTCGGGAGGCCGAGACAGGTGGAGGAGTTCAGGAGTTCAGGAGTTCCAGACCAGCTTGGCCAACATGGCGAAACCCGGTCTATACTAAAAATACAAAAATTAGCTAGGCGTGGTGGCTCATGCCTGTAATCCCAGCCACTCAGGAGGCTGAGGCAGGAGAATGGCTTGAACCTGAGAGGTGGTGGTTGCAGTGAGCCAAGATCATGCTACTGTACCACCAGCCTAGGCAACAGAGTGAGACTATGTCTCCAAAAAAAAAAGAAAGAAAGAAAAAAGAAACAAGCCAGAGCACAGGAAAAGGGAAGAGGCCTGTGTGACCGGAACAGAGGGAGTGAGGCGTTCACTAGCAGGAGATAAGGTCAGAGAAGTCCTGGGGGAGCAGATCAAGTAGGGATAAGGTCTTTAAACAACTCTGTCCCACAAAAGAACTTGCAAATGACTTATTTCCTTGCCTATATTAAGTAAAAATTTAATTTTTTTCTTTCTCATATAAATTGACACACAAATCATGTCCTATTTTCTATAATCCTCATAAATGTTGACATGTTCAGCTAAGTCCCAGGAAATCCAGGGTTGCTCTCATCTGAGATGTGCAGGACTGCAGAGGAATGCATTTGGGGAGTTCGGGAAGTCACTTTTGGACATATGACGGTAGAGATGCCTGCTAGACCCCCCGAGGAGAGTTGAGGAGACAACTAGACACAGGATTGTTGAACTCAGGGGAGAGGTTTGCAGGAGCCATGGAGCCATGTAGGTGGAGTTGAAAGCCATGAGATGAGATGATAAGGAAGGGCAGTGGGTGTGGACAGAGATCAGAAGTCATCCAAGGACTAAACTTTGGGTCACTCCACATTCAGAGAAAGAAGTTCAAAACACAGTAGAAGAGCAAAAGGTGAAGTGATCAGGGAGGCAAGAAGAAAAGTAAAAGAAGTGGATTTTTTAAGGTTGATGGGATGTCTTCAAAGCCAAGAAAATAGAAGAGAAAGTGATCAACTGTACCACATACTACCAATAGGAAGAAAAAGATGAGGACAGGAAGTTAAACATTGCATTTAAACATGGGGAGGTGTGCCGGGAGCGGTGGCTCATGCCTGTAATCCCAGCTCTCAGGGAGGCAGAGACGAGAGGATAGCTGGAGCCCGGGAATTCAAGACCTGCCTGGGCAATATAGCAAGACCCCATTCTCCACAAAAAGGAAAAAAAAAGACCAAAAAAAAAAAGTGTAAAAATGGGGAGGTTGGCTGGGCTCAGTGGCTCACACCTGTAATCCCAGCACTTTGGGAGGCCAAGGCAGGCAAATCACCTTCAGTCAGGAGTTCGAGACCAGCCTGGCCAACATGGTGAAACCCCATCTCTACTAAAAATACAAAAATTAGCTGGGTGTGGTGGTGCATGCTTGTAACCCCAGCTACTCAGAAGGCTGACACTGGAGAACTGCTTGAATCCGGGAAGCAGAGGTTGCAGTGAGCAGAGATCATGCCACTGCACTCCAGCCTGGGCAATAGAGTGAGACTCCATCTCAAAAAAAAAAGAAAAAAGAAAGAAAGAAAGAAATGGGAAGTCACTGATGACTGAAAAAGAGGGGGTCAGTTGAATGCTGGAAGTAAATGTTTGATTCAAGCAAGAATTCAAGGGTTCAAGCAAAAGTTGGAGGCCAGACTTGAAGAGAAAGTAAAAGCAAGCTTTCAGAGTATGACATTCTTTTTTTATTACTTTCTTTCTCTCTCTCTCTTTTTTTTTTTTTTTTGTTTGTTTTTTTTGAGATGGAGCTTCATTCTTGTTGTCCAGGCTGGAGTGCAATGGTGCAAGCTCAGCTCACTGCAACCTTCACCTCCGAGGTTTGAGTGATTCTCCTGCCTCAGCCTCCCAAGTAGCTGGGATTACAGGCATGTGCCACCACACCCGGCTAATTTTTGTATTTTTAGTAGACACAGGGTTTCACCATATTGGCCAATCTGGTTTCGAACTCCTGATCTCAGGTGACCCACCCGCCTCAGCCTCCCAAAGTGTTAGGATTACAGTCGTAAGCCACCGCACCTGGCCAGGAGTATGACATTCTTAAAGGGGCTTAGAAGACGGGAATTACCATAGAGGGAAATGTAGTTACCACTATTTTTTGTTTTAAAGATGGTGAAGGGGGCCTGCCCCTCCACACCTGTGGGTATTTCTCGCAAGGTGGAGATGAGAGACTGAGAAAAGAAATAAGACACAGAGACAAAGTACAGAGGAAGAAAAGTGGGCCCAGGGGATTGGTGCTCAGCATACGGAGGACCGGCGCCAGCACTGGTCTCTGAGTTCCCTCAGTATTTATTGATCACTATCTTTACCATTTCGGTGAGGGGGATGTGGCAGGACTATAGGGTAATGGTAGGGAAAGGATCAGCAGGAAAACATGTGAGCAAAGGACTCTGTGTCATAAATAAGTTTAAGGAAAGGTGCTGTGCCTTGATGGGCACCTGGGCCAGATTTATGTTTGACTTTACATGAACATCTCGGTGCAGTAAAGAGCAGTATTGCCGCCAGCATGTCTCACCAGCCATAAGGCGGTTTTACTATTTTCTCAGTAAATAGAATGTACGGTCCAGTTTTACACTGAGACATTCCATTCCCAGGGACGAGGAGGAGACAGATGCCTTCCTCTTATCTCAACTGCAAAGAGGCCTTCCTCTTTCACTAATCCTCCTCAGCACAGACTCTTTACGGGTGTCAGGCTGGGGGACAGTCAGGTCTTTCCCTTCCCACAAGGACATATCTCAGGCTGTCTCAGTGTGGGAAGACCTTGGACAATACCCAGGCTTTCTTGGGCAGAGGTCCCTGCAGCCTTCCGCAGTGCATTGTGTCCCTGGGTACTTGAGACTGGAGAATGGCGATGACTTTTACCAAGCATACTACCTGCAAACACATTTTTAACAAAGCACAACCTGCACAGCCCTAAATCCATTAAACCTTGAGTTTCTGCGAACTCAGCAGCACATGTTTCTGTGAACACAGGGTTGGGGCTAGGGTTACACATTAACAGCACCTCAAGGCAGAAGAATTTTTCTTAGTACAGAACAAAATGGAGTTTCTTATGTCTTTCTTTTTCTACATAGACACAGTAACAGTCTGATCTCTCTTTCTTTCCCCCACAAGATGGGAGAGTAGAAGGGAAAAAAATGCTTTATTCTATGTGTGTGCATGTGTGTTTATGTGTTTTTTAAAGGAGAAGACCTGGGTACACTGATGAAAATAATTCCCTTGAGCCCAGCACGGTGGCTCATGCCTGTAATCCCAGCACTTT
>NW_012098543.1:1565027-1566105 GCF_000951045.1 Mandrillus leucophaeus | reverse complement strand
AGCTAGGATTACAGACATGTGCCAACACACCCGGCTAATTTTGTATTTTTAGTAGAGATGGGGGTTTCACCATGTTGGTCAGGCTGGTCTCGAACTCCTGACCTCAGGTGATGTGCCTGCCTCAGCCCCCCAAAGTGCTGGGATTACAGGCGTGAGCCACCGCACCTGGCTCCTTTAGTCTTTAGACAAAAAAAAATAACAAACTGTTTTTCCTGCTCTCACAACACAGAATACTTCACCTCTAATCACCAAAATGTGTGTGTGGTTTTTCTGCACAATGACCTGTTCCAGGTGCCCCTCTGCCTGGCTGCCCACCATCTGGCAAGTGAGGATTGCCTCTGCCTGGCTGCCGCCCCATCTGGGATGTGAGGAGCGCCTCTGCCCCACTGTCTGGGAAGTGAGGAGCGCTCTGCCTGGCTGCCCCCTCTGGGAAGTGAGGAGCGCCTCTTACCGGCCACCGCATCTGGGAAGTGAGGAGCGCCTCTGCCTGGCTGCCCCACTGTCTGGGAAGTAAGGAGTGCTCTGCCCCGCAGCTGCCACCTCTGGGAAGTGGGGAGCGCCTCTGCCCAGCTGCCCAGTGTCTGGGAAGTGAGGAACGCCTCTTACCAGCCACCGCATCTGGGAAGTGAAGAGTGCCTCTGCCTGGCCGCCCCACCCTCTGGGAAGTAAGGAGCCTCGTCTGGGAAGTGAGGAGCTGAGGAGCGTCTCTGCCCGGCCGCTGTGCAACCTTCCAAGTGTGAAGTGCCAGCCTTGTGTGTGATCTTTTCTGTCTTCCCCAAGTTTGCATTTTCGACATTAAAGTTTACTTTTTAGTTAAAAGTTAAAAAAAAAAAAAGAAGAAGGTCCCTCACTTCCAGTGCTGTATGCAAATAGCAGCTGGCACTTATATTTCTGAGTGACCTAATAAATACTGTGGTTCTCATAACCACTGCTCCAGTTTAATTAAGTTGGTAGCATAGCTCCTCCATACAGCTGTTTATCTGTATCCTTTGTAACATCTTTTTTTTTTTTTTCAGATGGAGTCTTGCTCTTGTCGCCCAGGCTGGAGTGCAGTGGAGTGATCTCTGCTCACTGCAAC
>NW_012098543.1:1557217-1559089 GCF_000951045.1 Mandrillus leucophaeus | reverse complement strand
CTCGGGAGGCTGAGGCAGGAGAATGGCGTGAACCCAGGAGGCGGAGCTTGCAGTGAGCCGAGATCGTGCCACTGCACTCTAGCCTGGGTGAGAGCGAGACTCCGTCTCAAAAAAAAAAAAAAAATTTAAATTTGCTATACTATAAACACAGAAATCAATATGTCACAATTTAATCAACACATCCAATCAACTCCCCCTTTTGCTCATTATTCTGTTTCCCTCCCTTATTCCTGACACATCTCTCATTCTCATCTTCTTTCTGTAACTCTTGGGCACTCTTCTGTTTCCCGGGGTTTCTGCTCCTCATTTTGTGCCCCTCTCCTCTTCTGCTGTTTCTACCCTTCTTCCCTCTACTCCATCTCTTCCACCTTCTGGAACTTGTTTCACCTCTTTCTTGCCAGTTACGTGATTGTCCTCAATCTCCACACCTTTCTGCCTGTCTTCCTCCATCTCTCCTTCCCCTGTTAAATTCTCTTCCCTGTTTACACCCCCTTGTCCTCAGTCTCTAGCACCCTCAGATCCCTGGGCTTACACTGAGGTCTATGACCCATTCTGAATTAATTTATGTACAAAATGTGAGGCCTTTGGATTTTTCTTTTTATTTTCTGCATTTGGATTTCCAGTTGTTCCAGCACCAAAACTCACTCAAAGAGACAATCTGAACAGGCCTCTATACCTTTCAATGAATTTGAATCAATAATCCCAAAGAACCTTGTGTGGTTCTCTCTCTGCTGCCCTCTGTGTCATCGCTGCCACTTCTTGCTGTCCCAGCACCTCGCTGTCTGCCCTGGCTCGAAATCATTCCACCTCTTCCCGACTCTATCTCTCCCTATCTTGCTGTCCTTCATCTCTTTGACATCGACCTTTTCTCTACATTTCTTCCTTTATTTTCTCTTTTTTATTTTTTGAGACAGAGTTTTGCTCTTGTTGCCCAGGCTGGGGTGCAATAGCGGGATCTCGGCTCACTGCAACCTCCGCCTCCCGGATTCAAGTGATTCTCCTGCCTCAGTCTCCCGAGTAGCTGGGATTACAGGAATGCGCCACCACCCCGGCTAATTTTTGTATTTTTAGCAGAGACGGGGTTTCTCCATGTTGGTCAGGCTGGTCTTGAACTAGGCCTCCCAAAGTGCTGGGATTACAGGCGTGAGCCACCGTGCCCGGCTTTTTTGTTTTGTTTTGTTTAGACAAAGTCCCGCTCTATCGCCCAGGCTGCGGTGTAGTGGTGCAATCTCGGCTCACTGCAACCTCCCCCTCTTGAGTTCAGGCGATTCTCCTGCCTCAGCCTCCTGAGTAGCTGGGATTACAGGCCCACACCACCAGGCCCAGCTAGTTTTTGTTTTTGTTTTTTGAGACGGAGTCTCACTCTGTCGCCAGGCTGGAGTGCAATAGCGCGATCTTGGCTCACTGCAACCTCGGCTTCCCAGGTTCAAGCGATTCTCCGTCTGAGCCTCCTGAGTAGCTGGGGCTATAGGAGCGTGCCATCACGCCCGGCTAATTTTGTATCTTTAGTAGACTATTTTTAGTAGAGACAGGGTTTCTGTCTGACCATGTTGTCCAGGCTGGTCTCGAACTCCTGACCTCGTGATCAGCTCGCCTCAGCCTCCCAACGTATTGGGATTACAGGCATGAGTCACCGCGCCCAGCGATTTTTGTATTTTTAATAGCGATGGGTTTCGCCCTGTAGACCAGGTTGGTCTTGAACTCCTGACCTCAAGCGATCCACCCACGTTAGCCTCCCAAAATGCTATGATTATAGGTGTGAGCCACCGGGCCCTACCCCCTTATTTAATCTTAATATAGACAGAGGAAAACTCACTCGTGGAGGAGCAACTTCCATTCCGGTGAACTGCTTCCGGGTCTGCAGGAAACTGC
>NW_012098543.1:1555515-1557167 GCF_000951045.1 Mandrillus leucophaeus | reverse complement strand
CTATAGGAGCGTGCCATCACGCCCGGCTAATTTTGTATCTTTAGTAGACTATTTTTAGTAGAGACAGGGTTTCTGTCTGACCATGTTGTCCAGGCTGGTCTCGAACTCCTGACCTCGTGATCAGCTCGCCTCAGCCTCCCAACGTATTGGGATTACAGGCATGAGTCACCGCGCCCAGCGATTTTTGTATTTTTAATAGCGATGGGTTTCGCCCTGTAGACCAGGTTGGTCTTGAACTCCTGACCTCAAGCGATCCACCCACGTTAGCCTCCCAAAATGCTATGATTATAGGTGTGAGCCACCGGGCCCTACCCCCTTATTTAATCTTAATATAGACAGAGGAAAACTCACTCGTGGAGGAGCAACTTCCATTCCGGTGAACTGCTTCCGGGTCTGCAGGAAACTGCGCGCACACGGTGGAAACCAGGGATGGGCAGGTCCAGCCAGCGAGATACAGAGTGTGAAGAGTGGAAGGGAGGGGGCGGGGGCACAGCGGAGAGGCGGAACCTGTGCTTTCCTCTTCTGGCTCGCTGGGCGTCTCTATTTTACTGGTTTAGGGGGAGACATTTACCAGTGAGGATGAAGCAACTCGGCAGGATCTCCCTGGGACAGAGCAAACTGTTGGTGATTGGATCCAGGAAAATTCCTGCTATCGAAATTAAGCTCAGCAATTTAATTTAAAAGCCCTAGAATTGTCTGTTACAGGAATGTAAACTGGAATGTGAAAGGGAAACTGCGTGGGGTGATGGTGTAATTCCCTGCTGATGCCCCACACAACAAAATAGAAATCGTTTCATTTTCTAGTCTCCATTCACTCCAGAAAGAGTCAACCTTGTACTCGTTTCCAGAGACGTTCACAAGGACAATACCTGGGGCGCAAGGCGTGGGAAGCTAGGTCTGTCATCCAGATTCATCTCGCCTCTGCCCCAAAGAGCCAGTGCATTGAAAACAGCGGGGTTTTGCAGCAAAGAAAGAGTTTAATAATCCCAGGGTTAACCAGGTCAAACAAGTGGGAGAGGGGAAAGTTAATTCTCAAATCCGTTTCCCAAAAACCTGGAGACTAGGGTTTTTGAGGATAATATGGGGAGGAAGGGGCTAGGTAATTGGTGCGGCTGATTGGTTGGAGAGGAAATCTTAGGAGTGTGCAAAACAGTCTTCCTGGGCTGAGTCAGTTTCTGGTTAGAGATCACAGGATTTGTTGGTGCCAATTCTCTGGGGCCAGTGAAGAGGAGGCCCAGGTGGCCTGAGCTGCTCTGCCCAATTGTAAATGTCTGAAAAATACTTCAAAGATCAATCTTAAATTTTGACAATAATGATGTCTATAGGAGCAAATGGGGAAATTACAAATCATCTCATCTCCAGGATGATTGGTTATTGTTTATGCCTACATTTTAGCAGAATTCAGGTACCTTCCATAATTCTAACCTCGTTGCCTTTTTTTTTTTGAGGTAGAGTTTCCCTCTCGTTATCCAGGCTGGAGTGCACTGGCACGATCTCGGCTCACTGCAACCTCTGCCTCCTGGGTTCAAGGGATTCTCCTGCCTTAGCCTCCCAAGTAGCTGGGATTACAGGCCCGGCTAAATTTGTATTTTTAGTAGACAGGGTTTCTCCCATGTTGGCCAGGCTGGTCACAAACTCCCAACCTCAGGTGA
>NW_012098543.1:1549558-1555235 GCF_000951045.1 Mandrillus leucophaeus | reverse complement strand
CTGTCGTGATCTCGGATCACTGCAACCTCTGCCTCCCAGGTTCAAGTGATTTTCCTGCCTCAGCCTCATGAGTAGCTGGGATTACAGGCACCCGCCACCATGCCCAGCTAATTTTTTGTATTTTTAGTAGAGACAAGGTTTCACCATGTTAGCCAGGCTGGTCTCAAACTCCTGACCTCAAATGATCCTCCCACCTCAGCCTCCCAAAACACTAGAACTATAGGCATGAACCACCACGCCTGACCCTTGTGCCTTTCATTAGTCTTACAAAGTTGGTTTCAGTCACCCAAGAAGGTCACTTTGGGGAGGGTCAGCTACCATCCTTGCTTGAAAGTCACAACTATAAACTAAATTCCTCTCATATGTAGCTGGACCAATGTCCGGGAATGAAGAAACACAGCTTGCGTGGTTAGATGCAACAATTACGTTAGATTTCTCTAATGGTTTTGCAAAGGCGGTTTCAGGTTCAGTGATAAGTTAGATCACCAATTTATACTCTAAATAACAAGCAATAACTTTTGAAAAGTAGATGTTACATAGCTTTTCCTTACACATGTTATTTATTTATTATTATCTTTTTTGAGATGGAATCTCACTCTGTTACCCAGGCTGGAGTGCAATGGTATGATCTCAGCTCACCACAACCTCTGCAATCTATTCTCCTGCCTCAGCCCCCCGAGTAGCTGGGGCTACAGGTGCGCACCCCCACACCCAGCTAATTTTTGTGTTTTTAGTAGAGCCCGGGTTTCTCCATGTTGGTCAGGTTGGTCTCGAACTGCTGACGTCATGATCCACCCACCTTGGCCTCCCAAAGTGCTGGGATTACAGGCGTGAGCCACCGCGCCCAGCCTATTTATTTGAAACAGAGTCTGGGACGGGCAAGGTGGCTCACACCTATAATGCCAACACTTTTGGGAGGCCAAGGTGGGCGGATCACCTGAGGTCAGGAGTTCGAGACCAGCCTGGCCAACTTGGTGAAACCCTGTCTCTACTAAAAATACAAAAATTAGCTGGGTGTGGTGACGGGTGCCTGTAAGCTCAGCTACTCAGGAGGCTGAGGCAGGAGAATCACTTGAACCTGGGAGGTAGAAGATGCAGTGAGCCCAGATGGTGCCTATGAACTCTAGCTCGGACAACAAGAGCAAAACTCCATCTCAGAAAAAAAAAAAAAGGCTGGACGCGGTGGCTCACGCCTGTAATCCCAGCACTTTGGGAGGCCGAGGCGGGTGGATCATGAGGTCAGGAGATCGAGACCATCCTGGCTAACACAGTGAAACCTCATCTCCACTAAATATACAAAAAAAAAGAAAAAAAGAAAATTAATTTTGCAATATTTCTAAAAATATGTGGCAGACAGGTGATTTTCTTTCATATGAACACTGAAGAAAATACAACTCAATTACCAAATTTTAAATAGCCTCATTTCTACTGGCAATAATTCTATGACAATCCCCAACTTAGCATTTAATAGGAAGTATGTTTTTCTCTCACATCATTATAATTTGGTATTGTGAAATATTGCTAAGTAGCTACATTCCCAAAAATGAACTTTGAATCTGAACCTCTATGATCTCATGCAAAAATATGAGTTAATTGTGAAGCTTCTTTTGAACCTCAGAACAGCAGATGAGAAGCTGATTATAACTGAAAATCACAATTTCATTTGGTATATTGGAAATTTTCTTGCTTCCAAAAATATCCAGGAAGCAACATGGTCATGCTGATTCACAAAAAATTTAAAAGAATATTTCCTGAATCACAGAAAGGTTTTGACATATCTTCTGTAACATCATTGTATGAGAAATGCAAATTAATAAGGAATTTTTTTTTTTTTTTTTTTTTTGAGACAGAGTCTCAGTTTGTTGTCCAGGCTTCAGTGCAGTGGCATGATCTTGGCTCACTGCAACCTCCACCTCCCCAGTTCAAGCAATTCTCCCTGCCTCAGCCTCCCAAGTAGCTGGGATTACAGATGCCTGCCACCATGCCCGACTAATTTTTTAATTTTTTATTTTTAGTAAAGATGGGTTTTTGCCACGTTGGCCAGGCTTGTCTCAAACTCCTGACCTCAGGTGATCCACCTGCCTCAGCCTCCCTAAGTGCTGGGATTACAGGCATGAGCCACCATGCCTGGCCTAGAATTTTTTCAAAAAAGTTTAAGTAGAAACTATTTTTTTGGGGGTTTTTTGTTTTGTTTTGTTTTGTTTGAGACAGGGTCTCACTCTCTTTCAGGCTCCGAGGCAGTGGCAAGATCTCAGCTCACTACAGGCTTAACCTCACAGGTTCCATTGATCCTCCCAACAGAGCCTCCTGAGAGCTGGGACTACAGACACATACCATGACATCCAGCTACGTTTTTGTATTCTTGGTAGAGATGTGGTTTCACCATGTTACCCAGGCTGGTCTTAAACACCTGAGTTTTGGCAAACCGCCACCCTCAGCCTCCCATTGCACTGAAATTACAGCTGTGAGATACTGTGCCTGGCATTCACAAAAAATTTAAAGGATATTTTCTTAATCACAGAAAGATTTTGATATATACTTCCGAAAATCAAGAGTCTCAGAGACAGGTCTCAACCAATGTCGAAAGTTTATGTTGCCAAGGCCTAGGACACACCCATGACACAGACCTCTGACAACATATGCCCAAGGTGGTTTGGGTACGGTTTGATTTTATAGATTTTAGGGAGACATGAGACATCAATCAAGGTATGTAAGATGTACATTGGTTCACCCAGAAAGGTGGGACAACTTGAAGCAGGGAGGGGACTTCTAAGTCATAGATAAAAGACAAATGGTTGCACTGAGATTCTGATTAGCCTTTCGATGGACATGTGATTTACAGGAATAGTGACTTACGCTTTAGTCTGACTTAGTGAAACAACAGGACAAAGAAAGCAATCAGATATGTATTTGTCTCATGTGAACAGACGGTTGACTGTGTGTTCCCTCTGTCCTCTGTCCACAAGGAATTTCTTTGTGGGGAGATAGTGAGGGAGGTATGTAGCTTCTTATCTTTGTAGCTATATTTTATTTTATTTATTTTATTTTATTTTTTTGAGACACTTTCACTCCGTTGCCCAGGCTGAAGTGCAATGGCGTGATCTCTGCTCACTGAAGCCTCCACCTCCCAGGTTCAAGCAATTCTGCCTCAGCCTCCCGAGTAGCTGGGAATACAGGCACGCACCACCAGGCCCCGCTACTTTTTTGTATCTTTAGTAGAGACGGGGTTTCACCATGTTGGTCAGGCTGGTCTCGAACTCCTGACATCAGGTGACCCGCCCACCTCGGCCTCCCAAAGTGCTGGGATTACAGGTGTGAGCCACTGTGACCAGCCTCTTTTTCATTTTAAAATCTTTTGGAGAAAGCATTCTAGAAGAAAATGAGTCTCTGGTCTCTGTTTTTTGTTGTTGTTGTTGTTCTTGTTTTTGTTTTTTAATCTCTTGTGGCTAGGGTGATTCATTCCTACATGGGTAGGTCCCAAGTTATTAGGAAAGCTCATTTTTAGCAGGTTGTAAAGTCTCACATTCTACAAGGAGAAAACAGGGGAAGGAGGGTAAAAAAACAACAAACAAAAAACAATTCTGGAAAATTGACATAGGTGATATTACTCTGAAGTCCATACATCAATAGGCAGGTATGAAAGTCGCTATATATGTAAACCGGTTGTTGTTATTTTCTTCTAAAGTTTTAGTTGTCTAGTTTCAGTCTGCAGGGACTTAAGAAAGCACAGCTTAGTTTTCAGTGATTTCTAATCAAGAAAAGTGGGAGAAGAAAAGAAAGAAGAAAATTGGAAACATTATTTTGCAGACTTGTAGCTGGAAAAATATTATTAATAGCGTTTAGTCCAGGCGAGGTGCAGTGGCTCACGCCTGTAATCCCAGCACTTTGGGAGGCCAAGGTGGGCAGATCACCTGAGGTCGGGAGTTCGGGACCAGCTTGACCAACATGGAGAAAACCCATCTCTACTAAAAATACAAAATTAGTGGGCGTGGTGGCGCATGCCTGTAATCCCAACTACTCGGGAGGCTGAGCCAGGAGAATCGCTCCACCCGGGATGTGGAGGGTACGGTGAGCCAAGATCATGCCATTGCACTCCAGCCTGGGCAACAAGAGTGAAAATCCATCTCAAAAAAAAAAAAAGAAAAAGAAAAAGAAAAAAAGAATTTAGTCCAAACTGTAGAAAATAATAAAAATTGAAAAACATAGGCAAGACTAGAATCTAATAACATGTGAACGATAGTTTATTTTGAAACAAACTTCTGTCTCTTCAGTTCCTGTTTTCACTAAAGCCAAATCATAGGATAAATTCATTTGAAAAATAAGTTTTAGTCTTATTCTACTTAGCCAGCGTATTTGCACACAGTCAGCAAAAACAATTATTTGCTGCATAGGCTCCTCTTTTTCTTTTTCTAAAAGAACTTTGCTGGAACTTTATTCCATAAGGAATCTGAAATTTGACTTCAGTGCCTTAAGGCATCCTGTGCCTGCAAGTACCTGTATTAACTTGGTAAATTCCTAACCTTGAGATCCCAAGAAAACCTGGGTCTTTTGGACCTGTCAGAAGGTGACACTTTTTTTTTTTTTTGAGACGGTGTCCCGCTCTGTCTCCCAGGCTGGAGTGCAGTGGCACAATCTTGGCTCACTGCAACCTCCACCTCCCGGGTTCAAGCGATTATCCTGCCTCAGCCTCCTAAATAGGTGGAATTACAGGCGCTAGCTACCACGCCCGGCTAATTTTTTTACTTTTAATAAAGACGAGGTCCCACCACGTTTGTCAGGCTAATCTTGAACTCCTGACCTGGTGATCCTCCCGCCTCAGCCTCCCAAAGTGCTGGGATTACAGACGTGAGCCATCACGCCTAGCAAAGTGACACTCTTTACTTACCACAGGTCAGGAACCTGTACTGGAACTGAGTAGACGAGGTATGAAGCTAGCATGTGCAAGGGGCTTTTTTCGGCTCTAAATATCAACTTTGATCCTTAAACGAGTCTGTATGTGATATGCCATATCCAGTCAAAACCTTAGTAGAATGACCAGTGTCTCCAACTGTGTCCTCTTTAAAATAAATAAATAAATAAACAAAAACACCAAAAACAGATTCTTATTACTCTTACACAAATATCTATACTGCATTAGGTTAAGAATACTCAACACTAGGCCAGGCCCAGTGACTCACACCTGTAATCCTAGCACTTTGGGAGGCTGAGGTGGGTGGATCACCTGAGGTCTAGAGTTCGAGACCAGCCTGACCGACATGGAGAAATCCCATCTCTACTAAAAATACAAAAATAAGCCGAGCGTGGTGGCACATGACTGTAATTCCAGCTACTCAGGAGGCTGAGGCAGGAGAATCGCTTGAACCCCAAAGGAGGAGGTTGCAGTGAGCCGAGATCGCGCCATTGCACTGGGCAGCAAAAGCAAAACTCCATCTCAAAAAAAAAAAAAAAAAGCCGGGCACGGTGGCTCATGCCTGTAATCCCAGCACTTTGGGAGGCGGAGTCGGGCAGATCACGAGGTCAGGAGATCGAGACCGTCCTGGCTGAAACGGTGAAACCCCATCTCTACTAAAAATACAAAAACTTAGCTGGGCGTGGTGGCGGGTGCCTGTAGTCCCAGCTACTCGGGAGGGTGAGGCAGGAGAATGGCATGAACCCAGGAGGTGGAGCTTGCAGTGAG
>NW_012098543.1:1546017-1547973 GCF_000951045.1 Mandrillus leucophaeus | reverse complement strand
TTTATTTAATTGGAACATAATAAATATCTATTATTTGATACGACTTTAAATTCTAAATTATGACAGGTTTGTCTATAAGTATTTATTTTATTACATTTTCCTTGAAGGGCCTTGGAGAAAAAGGGAAGCCTAAGTAAGGTTTGATTAAGTCAAGTCAACAAGCTTTGTTTTCATTGAGTGAGGACAAACAATTGAGTAAGCCTGGATGAGACAAAGGGTGGGAAATTGGAGCTTTTTCCTATGTAAGCAAAGAGGCTATCCCTAGACTTGAAATACTCTGGGGAAAGTGTGATTATTTGAAGTAAGCTCTTGGGTTGGGCAGGGGAGTGGTTTCTGGTAGATTTTTTTGTTTTTGTTTTTTTCCCCAAGGCACAGTCTGAAAAGGTCTCGAGAACATGTGACCTTCTGGTGGGTCCTTCAACCTTTGCTATTTACTAGTTTTACAGTGCTGTGGGAAACTTTTTTTTTTTTGAGATGGAGTTTCACTCTTGTTGCCCAGGGTGGAGCGCAATGGCACAATCTCAGCTCACTGCAACTTCTGCCTCCTGGGTTCAAGCAATTCTCCTGCCTCAGCCTCCTAAGTAGCTGGGATTACAGGTGTGTGGCACCACACCTGGCTAATTTTTTATTTTTAGTGGAGACAGGGTTACACCATGTTGGTCAGGCTGGTCTCAAACTCCTGACCTCAAGTGATCCACCCGCCTTGGCCTCCCAAAGTGCTGGGATTACAGGTGTGAGCCACTGCACCCAGCCTAGATATTATTTTAAAAGTCAATGTGTCCACAAACCACCTGAAAGTGTTGGAGTACACAGGTAGCCAGGCATGAGCAGGCAAGAGCGCCCCTGGGAAAGGAGTGTTTAGAAACACAGCCCACTGACAGTCTCCTTGAATATGCTGCCCACTGGCAGTAAGCAAAAAAAACAGCAGTGGACCATGTCTATGCCCCCTGCACCTGGCCTTGTGGCCCAGAAGCGGACTTATCAGGCCCTAGACAGATATAACGGAGGTATGGAATTTTCCCCAGTAACGTGCATGTGTATTCCTCTAATAATTTTCCCGAGAATACAGCCTTTGATGATTATAATACTAAAAAATAGGCCAGGCGCGGTCGCTCATGCCTGTAATCCTAGCACTCACCTGAGGTCAGGAGTTTGAGACTAGCCTGGCCAACATGGTGAAACCTCACCGCTACTAAAAACATAAAAATTAAGCCGGGCATGGTGGTGGGCACCCATAATCCCAGCTACTCTGGAGGCTGAGGCAGGAGAATCACTTGAACTCAGGGGGTGGAGGTTGCAGTGAACAGAGATCATGCCACTTCACTCCAGCCTGGTAGAAACAGCGAAACTCTGTCTCAAAAAGTAATACATACACACATACGTACACACATACATAAAAATAAGACTGGACATGGTGGCTCAAGCCTGTAATCCCAGCACTTTGGGAGGCCAAGGCAGGTGAATCACCTGAAGTCAGGAGTTTGAGACTAGCCTGGCCAAGATGATGAAACCACATCTCTACTAAAAATACAAAAATTAAGCCGGGCGTGGTGGCTTGCAGTCACCCATAATCTCAGCTACTCTGGAGGCTGAGGCAGGAGAATCACTTGAACCCAGGGGGCAGAGGTTGCAGTGAGCGGAGATCACGCCACTTCACTGCAGCCTGGTAGAAACAGCGAAACTGTCTCAAAAAATAAAAATACATACATACATACATACATACATACATACATACATAAAAATAAGACTGGACATGGTGGCTCATGCCTGTAATCCCAGCACTTTGGAAGGCTGAGACGGGCGGACCACTTGAGGTCTGGAGTTCCAGACCAGTCTAGCTAACAAAAATTAGCTGGGCGTGGTGGCAGGTGCCTGTAGTCCCAGCTGCTCTGGAGGCTGAGGCAGGAGAATCCTTTGAACCCAGGAGGCAGAGGTTGCAGTGAGCTGAGATCACGT
>NW_012098543.1:1535583-1537140 GCF_000951045.1 Mandrillus leucophaeus | reverse complement strand
CTTGAGGTCTGGAGTTCCAGACCAGTCTAGCTAACAAAAATTAGCTGGGCGTGGTGGCAGGTGCCTGTAGTCCCAGCTGCTCTGGAGGCTGAGGCAGGAGAATCCTTTGAACCCAGGAGGCAGAGGTTGCAGTGAGCTGAGATCACGTTACTGCACCCTGGGTGACAAGAGACACGGTGTCAAAATAAATAAATAAATAAAAATTAAAAAACTTATCTCCTTTTCCTCCAATATTACCCTAGGAAACAAAAAACCACACACCCCTGAATGGAGACTTGGGGTGCTCATGAGACGTGTGACGTGTGTGCCAGCATGGAGAGTCACAGCACATTCCTGCCCGGAGCACTTCTGGGAACATGCTTATTAGAAATATCCCTGCCCAGCCCCTTCATGAATAATCATGTCAGAGTCTCATAAAAAGTCTCTGCCCAGGATGAGCGGGGACAGACTTCTTTTCAGGAGCTCACCCTGTTTCTTCATTCAGGGCATCTCGTCTTTCTAAGCTCCTGTCTCTTTAAATAAAGGGCACTTACCTTTTAACGCTCTCTGTGTGTCTCTTCACTGAATTCAAGAAGACCGAGACCCAGAGGATTTCCACGCCCCTCCTGGTAACATCTGGTGTTTTCCCCTGGTGGCCTGTGAACTGTTCTTCTGGGTAAGTGCTCAAAAGCTGGTGCCAGATTCTCTGGTTGACGACCTCTGCTTCTTTCTGCACTGAAGAACCTCCTGCCCTAATGCAGTTCTTGCAACTTTAAGGGGAGGGGTTTCTCCTCTCAGGCTCTATCCACTAACAACTGCCCCGTACCATTTCCCTTCAGCCACTGTGACTCTGCTCCCTCTGGCTGATTTCTCAACTTACCCTGAGGGGTGACATGCAGAGGAGGGAGGACTTTAAACTCCACACTGAGTAGCTCTGAGACACGGTGACCCTCCCTTCAGGAGGCTTGTGAAGGTGGCAGAAAATCCACTCTGGCTGTGCAGTGACTGGGGAGCTGCATATCTTTCAACTAAAACTACCATTCCGTGTTGAGTCGGCTCTTCTACGTGCTGTTCATGGCACTCCATTCCCCTGGACACAATATGCCACCACTGGTGAATAATCCCCCAGGTCACTCTGCTTACTCTTTGCTGTCCCTGCCCTCGCCGACGGGCTTCCTTGAATTCCTCCTTCATGTGCAAGCGCCTTGTGGGGCCTGCTTGTCCGGGACCTGCTGTGTTTGCTTCACTGCCAGGCGCCAGAGGCCTTTGCGCACCTGTGCTGAACTTTATACGTTTATTTTGAGATGGAGTTCCACTCTTGTCACTCAGCTGGAGTGTAATGGTGCAAACTTAGTTCACTGCAACCTCCGCCTCCTGGGTTCAAGCGATTCTCCTGCCTCAGCCTCCCCAGTAGCTGGGATTACAGGCATGCGCCCACATGCCTGGCTAATATTTGTTTGTTTGTTTTTTTTCAGACAGAGTCTTGCTCTGTTGCCCAGGCTAGAGTGCAGTGATGTGATCTTGGCTCACTGCAACCTCTGCCTCTGAGCTCAAGCGATTCTCATGCCTTAGCCTCAC
>NW_012098543.1:1533555-1534188 GCF_000951045.1 Mandrillus leucophaeus | reverse complement strand
TGGGTGGATCACCTGTGATCAGGAGTTCAAGACCAGCCTGGCCAAAATGGTGAAAACCTGCCTCTACTAAAAATAGGAAAGTTAGCCAGGCATGGTAGTGCATGCCTATAATCCCAGCTGTTTGGGAGACTGAGGCAGGAAAAAGGCTTGGACCTGGGAGGCAGAGGTTGCAGTGAGCTGACGTCGCGCCATTGCACTCCAGCCTGGGTGACGGAGCAAGACTCCATCTCAAAAATAAAAATAAAAATAAAAGACGAAGGGACAGAAAGTGTGATACACATAAGTACTTGCGGATTCTGGAGCCCCAGGGGGAAGAAAGCTTCACCCTTATAGGCAGAGGCATGGAACACCTCACCTATGTCAATGTGTGAGACGCCGCATCTTTGTAAGGCACTGAATAGGTGGAGGGATGTCTCCTTTATCCTACATTCTCCTGTCTTCTCTTTCAGATGGGTAACAAGATCGCTGTACCCCAGAATTCCCCTCTCGGATGCATCCTTCAAAACTGGGATAAGTTTGATCTCCAGACTATAAAACAAAAAAGATTGGTTTTCCTTTGCAATACAGTTTGGCCAAAATATGACCTAGAAGGGCAGGAAGTCTGGCCAGTGGGGGGAAGCTTAAATGTTAACA
>NW_012098543.1:1531210-1531540 GCF_000951045.1 Mandrillus leucophaeus | reverse complement strand
TGCATGTGGGGCTTAATACCCAGAGGATGGGTTGATAGGTGCAGCAAACCGCCATGGCACACGTTTACATATGTGATGAATTGCATGTCCTGCAGATGTATCCTGGAACTTAAATTAAATTACAATAAATAAATACTTTATTGCTTAAAAAAATAAAAGTCCAGGCCGGGCGCAGTGGCTCACACCTGTAATCTCAGCACTTTGGAAGGCTGAGGAGGGCGGATCATAAGGTCAGGAGTTCGAGACCAGCCTGGCCAATATGATGAAACCCTGTCTCTACTAACAAATACAAAAATTAGCCAGGTGTGGTGGTGTGCACCTGTAATCTCA
>NW_012098543.1:1524550-1531160 GCF_000951045.1 Mandrillus leucophaeus | reverse complement strand
AAAAGGAGTCAAGTCAAGCCTGTCAATTATAATAAGTTAGCAACCATCGACCAAGGGCCACATGAGAATCCCACAGCCTTTCTCGAAAGGCTCCAGGAAACTCTTATCAAACATACCAACCTAGACCCGGGATCCCCAGAAGGACAACTGGTCCTAAAGGATCACTTCCTCACACAAGCTGCCCCAGACATTAGGAGAAAACTGCAGAGGCTGGCTTTGGGAACTAGTGCCCCCATGTCACAAATCCTCAAGTTAGCTTCCTCAGTGTTTTATAACCGAGACCAGGAGGAGAGGGACAGGGCCGAGAAGAAGGAAAAACAGAAAGAAGAGAGGCAGGCTCAATTATTAGCTGCTTTGCAAGTCCACCAGCCCCCTCCAGGTTGCCCTAAGGATACGCTCCCAGGGAAGTGCTATCAGTGCGGGAAGCCAGGCCACTGGAAGGCAAACTGCCCCCATGGGCCAAAGGGGGAAAAGCCCTACACGGCCTGTCCCCTCTGCCGTAATCTCAGCTACTGGAAGGCGAACTGTCCCGAGAGCCGAAAGGCCCCTGAGCCAGACTGCAATTCAATATGGTTCGAGCTGGAAGGGCCCTCTGCTGTGGCCGGCTCCCTGGTCTGACATCATCATCAGAGGGATGGAGCCAAGGGCAACTCTGGACGTAGCAGGTAGGACAATACATTTTCTATTGGATTTGGGAGCAGCCTGCTTGGTGCTGACCCCCTTCTCTGGGCAACTTTCCTCTAAATCCTGTCAGGTAATTGGGGTGAATGGCGTCCCTATCTCAGAAGATTTACACCTCCTTTAGGTCATCTATTGGACTCATCACTCTTTTCCCATGAGTTCCTGGTAATGTCTGAATGTCTCACCTGCCTTTTTGGCGGGGATATACCCTCCAAACCAGGGATATATTTCACATTTACCTGAACTCTAGATATGTAGCTTCCCTTAAAGGTCCGTCTTTTCTGAAAGAATCGCTCGTGATGTTGGTGAATAATCTTGATCTAAAATCACAAATAAATCTCAAGATGTGGGCCTCTGATATGCCAAGAAGGCCAACAACTGCAGTCCCTTCCACTTCCCTCATAAAATACAATACCCGCTACGGCAAGAAGCTGAGGAAGTACTGCAGCCTACTACTAACTGTCTCCTTAGGAGTGGCCTGGTAAAGGCCTGTAAGTCACCTGTCACACACCCATCCTGGCTGTCCAAAAGGGCAATGAGGAGTACAGGCTTGTCTAAGACTTAAGAATCATAAACAAAGCTGTCATACCTATTCACTCAGTGATCCCAAACCCATAGATGATTCTGGGGGAAATGCCTACCAACGCAAAGGCGTTCACAGAGTTCTAGATCTTTGAGTCCTAGATCTGAAATATTTTTTTTTCTGCGTACCTCTGGACCCCGAGTCTCCATTTTTATTTACTATCTTTGAATTAATAGGTGACAAAGGGTTAAATTGCCAACTGACTTGGATGGTCCTGCCTCTGGGTTTTACAGACACTCCACATTTATTTGAGCAAGCTCTAGCTAAGACTTAACTGAACTCTCTCTTGAGGGGGTCTCACATTTACAATATATTGACGATCTACTCATCCGCCCCCCCTCAAAATAACTGGCACAATGACATGCAGTACAGACTTTCAACTTCTTTTGTTTTTTTTTTTTTTGAGATGAACTCTTGCTCTGTCATCCAGACTGGAGTGCAGTGACGTGACCTTGGCTTACTTCAACCTCTGCCTCCTGGGTTCAAGCAATTCTCCTGCCTCAGCTTCCTGAGTAGCTTGGATTACAGACATGTGCCATAATGCTTGGCTAATTTTTGTATTTTTAGTAGAGATGGTGTTTCGCCATGTTTGCCAAGCTAGTATCAAACTTCTGACCTCAAGTGATCTGCCAGCCTCAGTCTCCCAAAGTGCTAGAATTACAGGTGTGAGCCACCATGCCCAGACTTTCAACTTCTTGGCTAAAAGAGGATACAGAGCTTCCAAACAGAAGGCCCAATTAATCCAACAACAATTAATCTTATTCTTACTCCAGAAAAAGTCAGGCTCCCACCTGAAAAAATACAAGTCATTCAACAAATACCTCACCCTAGCACTCAAATGCAACTTAGAACTTTCCTGGGGCTAACAGAAGATTGTAGACTTTGGGTTTTAGAATATGAAGAAATGGCTAAGCCCCTTTAAGAATCTCAAAAGGAGGGAATGATAAAGAACCCTTATCATGGGCACCCTCACAAGATCAGGCATTTATCCAACTTAAAATTAGTCTACTGCAAGTCCCAGCACTGGGGCTGCCCCAAGTAGACAGACCCTTCCAACCTGATACATTTATATGTACTTTTTTTTTTTTTTTTTTTTTAAAGACAGACTCTCACTCTGTCACCAGGCTGGAGTGCAGTGTTGTGATCTTGGCTCACTGCAACCTCTGACTCCCTGGTTCAAAAAATTCTCCTGCCACAGCCTCCTGAGTAGCTGGGATTACAGGGACCTGCCACCATCCCCAGCTAATGTCTTGAATTTTTAGTAGAGACAGGGTTTCACCATGCTGGCCAGGATGGTCTCTATCTCCTGACCTCATGGTCTGCTGGCCTCGGCCTCCCAAAGTGCTGGGATTACAGGCATGAGCCGGTGTACTCGGCGACCCTTCCAACTTTACAAAATGAAAATAGAAGGATAGCAATGGGAGTTTTAATACAGACTCTGGGTCCCACAAGGTGCCTGATGGGCTATGTCTCTCAAAGGCTTGATGGTGGCCCAAAGATGGCCTAGTGCCTTAAGGCAATAGCTACCACCACTCTCAGTAGAAGAGGCTTCCAAAATCACAATGGGCCAAATTATTGACATCTTTACCTCACATCAGATAGCCACTGTGCTGCAATGAAAAGGTTCACACTGGCTGATGGGCAGTCAACTTTTAAAATACCAAGATCTTCTGCTAGCAAATCCAAAATCACCATTCAGAGATGTCACGCTCTCAATCCTGCTACCATACTACTCCTTCCCGAGGATACGAAACCGCTTCACTCCTGTTATAAGGTAAAAATCCAGCTAGAGTCACAAGTCCTCATCAAAACTTGGAGAGATGGGTCACCTGGGTCTCAACTAACTCCCTACGGAAAGGCCCTTTTAATGTCTTACTTTCCAACCCAACAGCTATGAACATTTCTGGCATCTCCAGTTGGATACATCAGTCCCGAGTAAAACTGTGGGAAGGTCCTGAAGAACCAACAAGAGAATCAGCAGAATCAGCACCTGAGCATTCTTGTGAGCCACTGGAGAACTTAAAATTCCTCTTCAAGTGAAAAGATAAGTAAAGCCTTCTCTCCTGTCACCCAAAAGGAAGGTCATCTCAGTACTGGGAATCTTGGTTGTGGTGGCATTTTTTATTCTCCTTATTCTGGCCCTCACTTGCATGCCACCCAAAGTTCCAAAAACTGCCTGTTTTATCACTAAACACTCCATCATCTAACCATTTAATTATTTTACCTCCTATTTTCACCACTTTCATTCTGCTTTCAGAAAACTTAACAGAGAATTGGCTATAACAGGGAAATACCTTTTCCTTTATCTTTACTTCCTTTACATAACCCCTACTCCCATAAGCACCATGGAGTAATAATTCCCTCGTCATTTTTTCCAAAATAAATGCTTTGGGAAACCACCTAAGCAACTGCTGGATTTTTCATGGCTTCATGACCGGGTTTTCATCTTACCAATGTATTTTGTTGAGAAGTCTTGCTTTAAACCTAACCTTAAGTTCAGAAATTCCTGAAGGCCAACATAAATCTGTTGTGCTCTTTCACTTGCTAACTTAGTGCACCAAGTCCCTTGTCTGGATCTCACTCCACCTTTGAATCATAGCTATAAAACTTTTGTGTGTATGTTCATAAGCTCTTCTCTAAACCCAACTTGTTGTCCACGCCCTCAAGGACACTGTGACTGGAACGCCATGTTTGAGGAGGGATTCCCCACTCCCACTATTCGTCCCATGAGGTTTTTCTCAACAGGTTGCCACCCTATCTTGACTTATTGGTGTCCAGCCGTCCATAAACAAATGAATGGTAATCAAGACAAGTCACCCCAAAATTGATGGACAGCTTGATGAAGAAAAGAGCTAATAACTTGGAGGGTTCTATATTTGCCTCCCAAGGCACACAGGGCCCCCAGTTGGGCCAAGAAATCCTGTCATTGATAAAGGACCTCTATCCCCTATGCAATTCCAACTCAGTGGAAATTCCTCTTAAACAGGTGGTTTAACACTAGCATCCCCCAGTAGACCTGTACCCCTTTTGACTATGTATTTTTATGTAGGCCAATACAAAACAAACTGCACTTTGAGGGAAGTCCTAAGAGAACTTATTTAACCCCTCCTCTTGCAAGCCTTTTTACTTGCATCCAATATATGAAGGAATGTGCTGTGGGACTTTTGAAACCATGAGGAATAGGTGTAACCATTTATAACACCAACGAACCAAGACAGAAAGGAGCTCTGGGTCTAATATTGGCAGAGATAGGAGTGGCCACAGGACTTATTATTCCATGGGGAGGGTTCGCTGATCATGAAGTCACCCTTGGAAATCTCTCCACACAAATAGGAAACTTGGCTAAAGATATCGGAAATATCATCTCTAAACTCAAGGTCTCCCTACACACTCTAGCAAACATGGTCATGGACAACAGATTGGCCTTAGATTACCTTTTGGCAGAACAGGGTGGGTCTGTGTGGTGATCAATTAGTCTTGTTGCGCTTATAGCAATTACAGCGGGCAAACGGAGGAGGGCATAAAAAAGATCTATGACCACGCTACATGGCTCCTTGACTTTAGAACAGGAGGTGTTTCAGCAGGGGCCATTTGAAAGGCTGTGAAGTCTGCTCTCCCCTCTCTCAAATGGTTTGTTTCTTTACTCTGGTGAGCTACATTTATACTCCTTCTCTTCTTTGGCCCTTGTCGCTTTAATTTACTGATTAAATGTGTCTCTTCCAGGATACAGCAGTTTCACATACAGTTCGTAAAAATGGAAAAACATCAGCGAATCATCCCTGGACGCCCCAGCACCTACAAGTACATCTCTCCCTTGGACGTCAGCGGGCAATGATTCCAGGAAACTACAGAGGGGCTCCTTCCCTGACAGAGAGCAAGAGAGGGAGACCCTGATGATTTCTTCGTCCCATGTCAGCAGGAAGTAGTTACAGAAGACCCACGACGTCCTTACGCCCAAAGCTTTTCAGGGTCTCCATCTCTTGAGGGGGGGAAATATTAGTGTAGGCAGGTAGCCAGACATGAGCAGGCAAGAGAGCCCTTGGGAAAGGAATCTTTAGAAATGCAGTGCCTGACGGCCTCCTTGGAGATGCTGCACGCTGAGTCAGCAAAAAGAGGACAGTGGCTACATTGGCTACATCTGGCCTTGGAGTTGGGATTGTTTGGTCCTGAAGGAAACTTATCAGCCCAGCCAGAGATTACCGAGGTAGGAGCTATTCCCCACTAAGGAGCATGTATACTTCTCTAACGGTTCACCCTAATATACTCTTTTGCTCATTATAATACTAAAACACACCCCTGTATGTAGATTTCAGATGCTAATGAGTCAGGTCACATGTATACTAGCATGTACACTTACAGTGCCTATGTGCCCAGAGGGCTTTCCAAAACATGCTAATAACAGCCCTACATAGTACTTTCATGAATAATTATGTAAGATTCTCATAAAAAGGGTCTGCCCAGTATTAGTAATGGCAGATTCATTCAGGGTGTACTGTTTGCATAGGTTAAAGCTCCCATAAAAACTCCTTCTAAGGCACTAGCGCTGGCTCACTCTCCCAAGCAGCCAGTTCTGTCTCTTCTTGATCTCCTGTGTCTTTAAATGAAGGTTATTTAGCCCTTTAACTCCATGTGTCTCCTGACTGAATCCTTTACGTCAGTAAGCCCAAGAACTGAAGAACTTTCACACCCCTCCCAGTAACAAAAGGTGTGTAAAGGACTTAGTGTATCAAAACTAGTAAATACAAACTGCACTCAATTATCCAAAAAAACATACAAGAAATGCTCTTTACTTCATTTTTAAAATACTGGGAAAATATAATTAAAAGCAAAATAATTTTCTGTTGACCCAAAAATCCTCTCCACACACACACACACGCGCGCGCGTGCACACACACACACGCGTGCACACACACGCACGTGCACACACACACGCACGTGCACACACACACCCACAAGAATCCCAGTTGTTGGGTAGTGAATGCCTCTACCTTAATCAATACCTGTTTTGAAGCTGTCAGTTTCTATTTTCTCATCAAAGATGACGCCACAGAATCTAGTCTTTTCTTTGCCTGGTAGATGAGGAATACAGAACTCCTTAATCTTATCAGAAACATGTAAATTGACTGTTTTTGCATGATATTTACTAAATTCCTTTACTCATCTACTGTGGACACTTACCACAATATGAAATAGAGACTGCTCTTGGGCCAGGCACAGTGGCTCACGCCTGTAATCCCAGCACTTTGGGAGACTGAGGTAGGTGGATAACGAGGTCAGGAGTTCAAGACCAGCCTGGCCAAGATGGTGAAACCCCGTTTCTACTAAAAATACAAAAATCAGCTGGGC
>NW_012098543.1:1516192-1521990 GCF_000951045.1 Mandrillus leucophaeus | reverse complement strand
TACTTGGGAAGCTGAGGCAAAAGAATAACTTGAAACCAGAAAACGGAGTTTGCAGTGAAGTGAGATCATGCCATTGCCCTCCAGCCTGGGCGAGAGGGTGAGACTCCATCTCAAAAAATAAATAAACATAAAAAGAATAAAGGATGAAAAGGAATGAACAAAACCTCCAAGAAATATGACATTATGTAAAGAAACCAAATCTATGACTCACTGGTATCCCTGATAGTGATGGGGAGAGTGAAACCAACTTGGAAAGCATATTTTAGTATATCATTCATGAGCAATTCCCCAACCTAGCTATAGAGGACAACATTCAAATTCAGAAAATGCAGAGAACCCCAGTGAAATACTTCGCAAGAATATTACCATCAAGATGTATAACCATCAGATTCTGCAAGGCTGAAATGAAAGGAAAAAATGAGAGAAAAAAAAAAGGAAGCTAGAGAAAAAGGTCAGGCCAATTACAAAGGGAAGCTTATCAGATTAAAAGTGGATCTCTCAGCAAAAACCCTAAGAGCCAGAAAAGGCTAAAGGCCATTATTCAACATTCTCAAAACAAATTTTTTTTTTTTGAGACAGAGTTTCACTCTTGTTGCCCAGGCTCGAGTGCAATGGTGGGATCTCAGCTTACCACAACCTCTGTCTCCCAGGTTCAAGCCATTCTCCTGCCTCAGCCTCCCGAGTAGCTGCGATTACAGGCATGCATCACCATGCCCGACTAATTTTGTATTTTTGGTAGAGACAGGGTTTCTCCACGTTGGTCAGGCCGGTCTCGAACTCCCGACCTTAGGTGACCTGCCCACCTTGGCCTACCAAAGTGCTGGGCCACAGGCGTGGGCCACCATGCCTGGCCAAAACAAAGAAATTTTAACCCACAATTTCATATCCAACCAAACTAAGCTTCATAAGTGAGGGAGAAAAAAGATCCTTTCAAACAAGCAAATGCTGTGGGAATTCATTACTACCACACCTACCTTACAGGAGTTCCTAAAGGAAGCACTAACTATGGAAAGAAAAAAAAAAGACTATTGCCAGCCATTACCAAAATACACCAAAGGATGCAAATCACTGACACTATACCAGCTATCATTGTGATGACAGGACCAAATCCACACATATCTATACTAACCTTAAATGTAAATGTGCTAAATGCACAATTAAGAGACATGGTGTGGGAAGCTGGATAAAGAACCAAGACCTACTGGTATGCTGTTTTCAAGAGACCCATCTCACATGCAATGACACACACATAGGCTCAAAATAGAGGCATGAAGAAAAATCTACCGAGCAAATGGAAAACAGCAGGGATTGCAATCATAGTTTCTGACAAAACTGATTTTATTATTTTTTATTTATTTATTTATTTTCTGAGATAGAGTCTTGCTCTGGAGTGCAGTGGCACATGCCTGGCTCACTGCAACCTCCACCTCCTGGGTTCAAGCGATTCCCATCTCAGCCTCCTAAGCAGCAGGGATTACAGGTGCCTGCCACCAAACCTGGCTAATTTTTTATATTTTAAGTACAGATGGGGTTTCACCATGTTAGCCAGGCTGGTCTTGAACTCCTGACCTCAAGTGATCCACCTGCCTTGGCCTCCCAAACTGCTGGGATTACAGGAGTGAGCCACCATGCCCGGCCTCTGACAAAACTTTAAACTACAAGAATCAAAGAAGACAAACAAAGGCATTACATAAAGGGTTCGATTCAACCAGAAGACCTAGCTATCCTAAATATATATGCACCCAACAGAGGAGCACTGAAAGGCATAAAGCAAGTTCTTAGAGACCTTCAAATTGACTTCAACTCCCATACAATAATAGTGGGAAACTTTAACACCGCACTGACAATATTAGACAGATCGTTGAGATAGAAAATTAACACAGATATTGAGGACCTGAACTTGGTACTGAATCAAATGGACCTGATAGATATCTACAGAATGCTTTACTCTAAAACAACAGAATATACATTGTTCTCCTTGCCATATGGCACATACTCTTAAATCAATCACATAATTGGAAGTAAAACACTCCTCAGCAAAGGCAAAAGAGCTGATGTTACAACAATCTCTTGGACACATTCCATTCAAATTAGAAATTTAGACTAAGAAATTTACTTAAAACCATACAATTATATGGAAATTGAATAACCTGCTCCTGAATGACTTTTGGATAAATAATAAAATTTAGGCGGAAATCAAGAAGTTCTTTGAAACTAATGAGAACAATGATACAAAATACCAGAATCTCTGGGACACAGCTAAAAAGTCCTAAGAGGAAAATTCACAGCACTAAATGCCCACATCAAAAAGTTAAAAAGATCTCCAATTAACAAGCTAATATCACAACTAATAGAACTAGAGAACCAAAAGTAAACAAATCCCAATGTTAGCAGAAGACAAGAAATAACCAAAATCAGAGCTGAACTGGACAAGATTAAGACACACACACAAAAATTCACAAGGTCAACAAATCCAGAAGGTTGTTTTTGAAAAAATTGATAAAATAGATAAACCACTAGCTAGACTAATAAAGAAGAAAAGAGAAGATTCAGATAAACACAATCAGAAAATCAGAAACAACAAGGGGGATGTTACCACTGGCCCCACAGTAATACAAAAAATTATCTGAGACATATTATGAACATGTCTTTGTATATAAACTAGAAAATGTAGAAGTAATGAAAAATTATTGGACACATACACCCTCCCAAGACTGAACCAGGAAGAGATTGAATCCCTGAAGAGACCACTAATGAGCTCTGAAATTGAGTCAGTAATAAATAGCCTATCAATTTAAAAAATCCCAGGACCAGAAAGATTTACAACTGAATTCTACTAGAGCTATAAAGAAGAGCTGGTATCATTCCTGCTGAAACTATCTGAAAAAAATTGAGGAGGAGGGACTCCTCCCTAATTCATTCTAGGAGGCCAGCATTATCCTGATGCCAACACCTGGCAGAGATAAACAAACAAACAAAACAAACAAACAAAAAAACCAAGCTAATATCCTTGATGAACATTGATGCAAAAATCCTCCACAAAATACCAGCAAACCAAATCCAGCAGCATATCAAAAAGTTTATCTAGCCAGGTGCAGTGGCTCATGCCTGTTATCCCAGCACTTCGGGAGGCCAAGGCAGGTGGATCACGAGGTCAGGAGTTCAAGACCAGCCTGGCCAACATGGTAAAACCCCATCTCTACTAAAAATACAAAAAAAAATTAGCCAGGCATGGTGGTGGGTGCCTGTAATCCCAGTTACTTGGGAGGCTGAAGCAGGAGAATCACTTGAACCTGGGAGGCAGAGGTTGCAGTGAGCCATGATCGTGTTACTGCATTCCACCCCAGGTGACAGTGTGAGACTCCATCTAAAAAAAAATCATATGGACCCAGAAAGAGAGCCTGAATAGCTAAGGCAATCCTAAGCAAAAAGAACAAAGCTGAAGGCATCATGTTACCCCACTTTGAACTATACTGCAGGGCCACAGTAACCAAAACGTCATGGCACTGGTACAAAAACAGACACATAGACTAATGGAAGAGAATAGAGAGCCCACATTTAAGGCCACACATCTACGACCATCTGACCATCTAAAAAGCTGATGAAAACAAGCAATGGGGAAAAGAGTCCCTATTCAAGAAATGATGCCATATGCAGAAAATTGAAGCTGGACCCCTTCCTTACACCATATACAAAAATGCACTCAAAATGGATTAAAGATTTAAATGTAAAACCCACAATTATAAGCGTTCCAGAGGACAACTTGGGCAATATCATCCTGGACATAGGAACAAAGATTTTATGACAAAGATATCAAAAGCAATAGAAACAAAATTAAAAATTGACAAGTGAGATCTAGTTAAACTTAGGACCTTTTGTACACATTAAAAACAACTGGATCTTGGGTAAACTCACTCAAGAACTCACTACCAAGGCAATGGAGCTAAGCCCCCAAAATTTGGGGAAAAGCAAAAGAAACTAACAACAGGGTAAACAGACAACCTACTGGATGGGAGAAGATTTTTGCAAACTGTGCATTTGACAAAGGTCTATGTGATGGTTAATATTAGGTTTCAACTTGATTGAAGGATGCCTAGATGGCTGTTAATGTATTGTTTCTGGGTATGTCTGTGAGGGTGTTGTCAGAGGAGACTGACATTTGACTCAGTGGACTGGGCTGGGAAGACCCACCCTCAATGTGGGTCAGCACCATGCAGTCGGCTGCCAGTGAGGCTAGAACAAAGCACCCAGAAGGTGAGATAAGCTGGGTTCCTGAGTCTTCTGGCTTTCATCTTTCTCCCACACTGGATGCTTCCTTCCATGTGTCCTGCCTTTGGACGTTAGACTTCAGGTTCTTCAGCCTTTGGACTCTTGGAGTTATAGTGCTTTGCCAGGTGCTCTCCGGCCTTTGGCCACAGACTGAGGCTGCATTGTTGGCATCCCTACTTTTGAGGCATTTGAACTTGGACTGGGCCACTACTGGCTTCTTTCTTCCTCAGCGTGCAGACAGACTACTGTGGAACTTGGCCTTGTGATTGTGTGGGCCAATTCTCCTTAATAAACTCCCCCTCTTATATACATATATCCTATTAGTTCTGTCCCTCTGGAGAACCCCAATACAGATTTTGGTATCAGGAGTGGTTCAAGAGGAACAGAATTTTAAAGATGTATTTCTTCAGTTGGTTTTGGGGTCTCTAGAGTTGGCTGTTTAATCGGATTAGACCCCAAAATGCTAAGGACTCTACTTCGAATAGTATGGAGAACACCGGTAGTTACTGGCATAAACTGTTGAGTTATGCAAAATAAATGCATTTGCTACTTCTGATTCACCACTCCTGAGGGGTAAGGAGTTTAGTGACTCTATACATGATACCTTTGACCATATGTTGAGAACCAAGGAATATAATGAAGTTGGTTGATTGCTCATAAGTTTGCTGGACAAATAGATGAAAGAAAAAAAATGAGCTCAGGGATTCCATCTCCCAGCGCCAGAAGTGCATATTTAGCCTCAAATCTAAGATTGCCCTCGATGGGAATCTAATCTCCTTTAGACAAAGGGCTGAAATTGGGGAAAATCAGACACAAGCTCATATAATGTAAGTGGATGACCTGCAATGAAATGTGAATGTCAGCCTTGTCAGGTGTCTACTGTTAAAGTGAGGCCATTGATTGGAAAATAATGAGAACCTATAACTTGGAATGAGGATGTGAAGAAGGACCCTGATAAAGCTGGAGATACTGAGCCCCTAAACTATTTTTTTTTTTTCTTTTTGCCAGAGGAGACAGCCTCCCCTACCCTCAGTGGTGGCAACATCCTCTTCTTCAGCCAGGTTGCCATCGGTCTTTCCACCTTTGTCTGAGGAGATTAACCCTGTACTGGTTGAGGCAATGGCAAGGGTCTACCCTGGGACAGTTGCCAGTTAAGACTATACTGATTCTCTTCAGCACCCACACTCTTTGCTTCTAGACCTGTCACTAGACTCAACTCTCGCAGGTTCCTAGAGGTGAGGTTCAGAGTATGTGGTGGCTCACGCCTATAATCCTAGCACTTTGGGAGGCTGAGGTGGGCAGATCACGAAGTCAGGAGTTCAAGAGCAGCCTGACCAACATGGTGAAACCCCGTCTCCACTAAAAATACAAAAATTAGCCAGATTTGGGGGTGCATGCCTGTAATCCCAGCTACTCAGGAGGCTGGGGCAGGAGAATCACTTGAACCAGGGAGGCGGAGGTTGCAGTGAGCCGAGATGGTGCCACTGCACTCCAACCTGGGCAACAGAGCGAGACTCCATCTCAAAAAA
>NW_012098543.1:1501251-1515227 GCF_000951045.1 Mandrillus leucophaeus | reverse complement strand
GGGGAAAAGGGAAAGGAAAGGAAAGGGGAAAGGAAAGGGGAAAGGAAAGGGGAAAGGGGAAAGGGGAAAGGAAAGGGGAAAAGGGAAAGGAAAGGGGAAAAGGGAAAGGAAAGGAAAGGGGAAAGGGGAAAGGAAAGGGGAAAGGGGAAAGGAAAGGGGAAAGGAGAAAGGAAAGGGGAAAGGGGAAAGGAAAAAGGGAAGGGGAAAAGAAAGGGGAAAGGAAAGGGGAAAAGAAAAAGGGAAGGGAAGGGAGGGGGAGCGGAGGGGGAGGGAAGGGAAGGGGAAGGGGAAGGGGAAGGGAAGACTGACTCATGTAGAACTCTGTCATTGGCTAATTATGGTGTTCCTAGAAGTGGAAGCGATAGGAAGCCTACTACATTCTTAATTTGCACAAGCAGAAAACTCCCATGTTGAACGAACAAAAGTCTAATTTGAATTAGAAAAACAGAGAATTATGGCCCCTCAATTTCCAGACTTGAGCCAGTTTACAGACCCAGGAACCTTGAATGAAAAGGAAGCTGGATTTCCTTAAGGATCTCACTGCACAACAATTTATACTGTCAATCTTTCTCCCAGCCTTTTCCAAGGAGAGCTCTGGCCTCTTACCAGAGTAAATGTGCACTGGGGAACGTGGAATGATCAGACCTTTTGGGGACTAGTGGACACTGGCTCTGAGCTAACATTGATTCCAGGGGACCCAAAACATCATTGTGGTCCTCAGAGTAGGGGTTTATGGGAGATCAGATAATTAATAGAGTTTTAGCTCAGGTCTGGTTTACAGTGAGTCCAGTGTGTCCCCAGACTCATCCTCTGGTCATTTCCCCAGTGCCAAAATGCATAATTGGAATAGACATACTTAGCAGCGGGCGGAATCCCCACATTAGCTTGCTGACTAGCAGAGTGAGGGCTATTACGGTGGGAAAGGCCAAACGGAAGCCACTAGAGCTGCCTCCATCTAGAAAACTAGTAAACAAAAAACATCACAGGCCAGGTGCGGTGGCTCACACCTGTAATCCCAGCACTTTGGGAGGCCGAGGCAGGTGGATCACCAGGTCAGGAGTTCAAGACCAGCCTGACCAATATGGTGAAACTCCGTTTCTACTAAAAATATAAAAATACAGGCTGGGTGCACTGGCTCACGCATGTAATCCCAGCACTTTGGGAGGCCGAGGCAGTCGGATCACGAGATCAGGAGTTCGAGACCAGCCTGGCCAACATAGTAAAACCCCATCTGTACTAAAAATACAAAAATTAGCTGGGCACAGTGTCACGTGCCTGTAGTCCCAGCTACTCGGGAGGAAGAGGCAGGAGAATCGCTTGAATATGGGAGGTGAAGGTTGGAGTGAGGTGAGATGCCGCCACTGCACTCTAGCCTGGGTGACAGAGCAAGACTCCATCTCAAAAAAAAAAAGACAAAAAACCCCACAAAAATTAGTTGGGCATGGTGGCACGACCCCATAGTCCAACTACTTGGGAGGCTGAGGCAGGCAGGAGAATCGCTTGAACCCAGGAGGCAGAGGTTGCAGTGAGCCGAGGTCGCACCACTGCACTCCAGCCTGGGCGATACAGCAAGACTCCATCTCAAAAACAAACGAACAAAAACAACATCACATCCCTGGAGGGACTGCAGAGATTAGTGCCACCATTAAGGACTTGAAAGATGCAGGGGTGGTGATTCCCACCACATCTCCATTCAGCTCTCTTATTTGGCCTGTGCAGAAGACAGGTGGATCTTGGAGAATGACAGTGGATTATCATAAGCTCAATCGAGTGGTGCCTCCAATGGCAGCTCCTGTACCAGATGTGGTTTAATGGCTTCAGCAAATTACCACATCTCCTGGTAACTGGTATGCAGCCATTGATTTGGCTAAATGCTTTTTTTTCTTTCCATTCCTGTCCATAAGGCCCACCAGAAGGAATCCGCCTTCAGCTGGCAAGACCAGCAATATACCTTCCCTGTCGTGCCTCGGAGGAATATGGGCTCTCCAGCTTTATGTCATAATCTTGTTCACGGAGATCCTGATCAGTTCGCTTTCATAAGATATCACACTGCTCCTTTACATTGATGACATTATGCTGACTGGACCCAGTGAGAAACAAGTAGCAACCACATTGAATTTATTGGTGAGACATTGGTATGCCAGGAGATGAGAAATAAATCTGAGTAAAATTCAGGATCCTTTTGCCTCAGTGAAATTTCTAGGGGTCCGGTGGCGTGGGGCCTGTCAAGATACTCCTCCTTCTTTTTTTTTTTTTTAATGGAGTTTTGCTCTTGTTGCCCAGGCTGGAGTGCAATGACTTGCAACTTCCGCCTCCTGGGTTCAAGCAATTCTCCTGCCTCAGCCTCCCGAGTAGCTGGGATTATAGGCATCTGCCACCATGCCACGCTAATTTTTTGTATTTTTAGTAAAGACAGGGTTTCACAATGTTGGTCTTAAACTCCTGACCTCAGGTGATCCACCTGCCTCAGCCTCCCAAAGTGCTACGATTACAGGCGTAAGCCACTGCATCCGGCCAAGATATTCCTTATAAGGTGAACGATAAGTTGCTGCATTTGGCCCTTCCTACCACAAAGAAAGAGGCATTAACACCTAGTGGGCCTGTTTGGATTTGGAGACAACACATTCCTCATTTGGATGTGTTACTCCGGCTCATTTATCAAGTGACCCGAAAGGCTGCCAATTTTGAGTGTGGTCTAGAACAGAAGACTCCGCAACAGGTCCAGGCTGCTATGCAAGCTGCTTCGCTACTGGGCCATATGACCCAGCAGATCCAATGGTACTTGAAGTGTCAGTAGCAGATAGGCATGCTGTTTGGAGCCTCTGTCAGGCCCCTAAAGGTAAATCATAGTGGGGCCTCTGGGATTTTGGAGCAAGGCCCTACCATCCTCTGCAGATAACTACTCACCTTTTGAAAGACAGCTCCCAGTCTGTCATTGGGCCTTGGCAGAAACTGAACATTTGACTATGGGTCACCAAGTTACCAAGAGACCTGATCTGCCTATCATGAACTGGGTGCTTTCTAACTCATGGAGCCATAAAGCTGTGCATGCACAGCAGCATTCCATCATCAAATGGGAATGGTATATATGTGATTGGGCTCAAGCAGTTCCTGAAGGCACAAGGAAGTTACCCGAGAAAGTGGCTCAAATGGCCAGGCACGGTGGCTCATGCCTATAATCCCAGCACTTTGGGAGGCCGAGGTGGGCGGATCGCTCGAGGTCAGGAGTTTGAGACCAGCCTGGTCAACATGGCGAAACCCCGTCTCTACTAAAAATACAAAAATTAGCCAGGTGTGGTGGTGCATGCCTGTAACCCCAGCTACTCAGGAGGCTGAGGCAGGAGACTCGCTTGAACCCGAGAGGTGGAGGCTGCAGTGAACCAAGATTGTGCCACTGCACTCCTCCAGCCTGGGCGACAGAGCGAGACTCCATCTCAAAAAAAAAAAAAAGAAAGAAAGAAAGAAAGAAAAAAGAAAGAGAAAGAGAAAGTGGCTCAAATGCCCATGGTCTCTACTCCTGTCACCTGCCTTCTGTCCCTCAGCCTGCACCAACATTCTCATGGGGAGTTCCCTATGATCAATTAACACAGCAAAAGAAGACTAGGGCCTAGTTTACAGATGGTTCTGCATGATATGAAAGTATCATCTGAAAGCAGACAGCTGCAGCACTTTCTAGGACATCCCTGAAGAATAGTGGTGAAGGAAAATCTTCCCAGTGGGCAGAACCTGGAGCGGCACACCTGGTTGCGCACTTTGGTTGGAAGGAGAAATGGCCAGATGTGTGATTATATACTGACTCATGAGCTGTAGCTAATGGTTTGGCTGGATGGTCAGGGGCTTGGAAGGAGCATGACTGGAAAATTGGTGACAGAAAACTTTGGAGAAGAGGCATGTGGATGGACCCAAGTGGTCAAAAACAATGAAGATATTTGTGTCCCCAAACAATCCCTGCTCCCCAGTAGCACTGAAACCACAAGGCCCACATCCCATCTCCAATCTACGTCTGGGTGTCAGCCCTTCCCAGGACCATGCCCAGCGGAGCCTCTTCAGAAGTTCATGTCACTAGGTCATGCACGACGGAATCTAAGTGAGATGAGAGGGACCGAGGGAAGGCATGCGTGAGCGAGCAAACATGTCAGGCAGGATGTTTCAAAGATTTGCAACTTCAAAGAATGACATTTTGTTACAGCAGGTAGCTCATATGGTATGAGCAGGAGAGGGCTCCCCCTCCCCATACACACACATCAGGAATGAGCCAGGCAACCATCAGGTGATGGTCAGGTGGTTGTTAACTGTCTCTCTAAAATAATAATTAGTCACAGCCAGCACCAGGGAAAGGCATAGATAGAAAACACCTGAAACGTGATCAGCTCCTTCCCATGAGATCTCAGGAGTTGGGCAAGTGGACTGAAGCATGTGCATGTGGACAGCCCACCCCAAGGAAGCAAGACCCCGGAAGAATGCCAAAGTATAAAACCCTAAGTCAAAAGGTCAAACTGCACACTTGCCTTTCAAGTCGTCCACTTGGCCCTCTTCCAAGTGTACTCTCCTTCCTTTTATTTCTGCTCTAAAGCTTTTTCTTTTTCTTTTTTTTTTTTTTTTTTGAGTCGAAGTCTTGCTTTGTTGCCCAGGCTGGAGTGCAGTGGCGTGATCTCAGCTCACCACAACCTCCACCTCCAGGGTTCAAGCAATTCTCCTGCCTCAGCCTCCTGAGTAGCTGGGACTACAGGCGGGCACCATCACGCTCGGCTAACTTTTGTATTTTTAGTAGAGAAGAGTTTTCACCATCTTAGCCAGGCTGGTCTTGAGCTCCTGACCTCAGGTGATCCACCTGCCTCAGCTTCCCAAAGTGCTGGGATTATAGGCATGAGCCACCGCACCCAGAAAAAAATTTCATATGTGTTATATTATAAACAGAGAAATCAATATGTCACAACTTAGTCAACTCATCCTATCAATCCCCCCTTTGTTCATTATTCTGTGTTTCCCTCCCTTATTCCATACGTCTCTCTCATTCTCATCTTCTCTAACTCTTGGGTTATTTTCTGTTTTCCCCTGGGTTTCTGCTCCTCATTCTGAGCCTCTCTCCTCTCTTGCTGTTTCTCTCCTTCTTCCCGCTATTCCATCTTTTCCACCTGTTCTGCTCCAGTCTTGCAACTTGTTTCACCTCCTGTCCCTCTTCCTCCCCAATCACTGGATTGTCCCCAGCGTCCATACATTTCTGCCTCCGTCTTCCCCCATCTCTACTTCCCCTGTTAAATTCCCTCTTCCCTGTTTATGCCCCCTTGTCCTCAGTCTCTAGCACCCTCAGATTCCTAGGCTTACACTGAGGTCTATGATCCATTCTGAGTTAATTTATGCACAAAATGTGAGGTTTTTAGCTGGATTTTTTCCTTCCCCGCCCCCCCCCCCATTTGCATGTCCAGTTATTCCAGCACCAAAACTCAAAGAGAAACAGACAATCTAAACAGGCCTATAGCTTTTAATGAATTTGAACCAATAATCCCTGAGAACCCTGCTGTGGTTCTCCCTCTGCTCTCCTTGTCACCAGCTGCCCCTTCTTGCTGTCCCAGCACCACGCTGCTGCCTGCCACGGCTCCAAATCCCTCCTCCTCTCCCTCACTCTCTGTCTGAGCCTCCCCTCTGCTGCCCCTCTCCCTACTTTGCTGTCCTTCATCTTTCTGGACATGGAGCTTTTCTCTACATTTCTCCAGTTGTTTCCCTATCCTGTTACTTTCTCAGCTCCTTCTTTCACTCTTCCTGTCTCTTTGCGAATCCCCCATGCAACCTCCATTTTGCCATCTGTTTATGGGTTTCCCTCATTCTCTGTCTCAGTCTGTCTACTTCTCTCGTAGTCCCTGTTTCCAGATCCCCTTGGCCCACACATTCACAGGAGGGTTTGCAGTAAGACGCCGGCATCCCGCAGGAGCACATTTTTCAGGGGGTGGAGCTGGGAAGGCAAGATCACCGGTTTGTCACAGGACAGGCCCCGGGCACCTCCCTAACGCGGGCTAAGGGGAAGCGGTGACCGCAAACAAAGGCCTGAGGAGCAGCAGGGCCCAGCATGAGTTGGAGGGAGGTAGGGGGCGATGGCGCCTTAGGACAGGGGTGGGGTGTGCAGGATCCCACCAGGCAGAGGACGGCGGCCTCTCTGGGACTGGGGCTGCGGGGCCGACGAGGGCGAGGCTGGGAGGCGCCCAGGATGCGACTCCACCTCGCGGGTGAGGACTTGAAAAAGTGCAGGGCAGGAGGAGGTGTCAGTAAAGGGTTTCGAACGGAAAATTTTAAGGAAATAACATGTCTACATGACCTGAAGGCAGAAACACCGGCGACGGAACCAGCCTCAGAATGATTTTACCCCAAATTATTGACACGACCCCAAGTCTCACAGCGATGTGTGACTTACTGGCAGTGAGGAGAGCGGTATGAGAATTTTCAGGGGTGTACGAACCTCCAAATCCGGGGTATGGAGGTGAGAGAACTGCGAATCCCAAGTTTAATCTTACTAACAAACCAGGACATCCACGCGCCGCCATAAAAGGTTCACTCCGCGCGATCTGTTTCCGGGTCTGCAGGAAACTAAGCGCGCAGAGCGGAAGCCTGCGCGGGTCCCGCGAGCGACAGTTTGGTGGGGGAAGAAGGAAGGGGGCGGGGCCTCCGCGGAGGAGCTGGGCCTGTGCTTTCCTCTTCTGGCTCCCATGGCATCTCTATTTTTCGGGTTTAGGAGGCAACATTTACCAGTGAGGCTGAAGCAACTCAGCAGGATCTCCCTGGGGCAGGGCAAACTGTCGGTGATTGGATCCAGGAAAATTCCTGCTATCGAAATTAAGTTTAGCAACTTAATTTAAAAGCCCCAGAATTGTCTGTGAAGGGGATGTAAACTGCAGTGTGAAATGCAAACTCTGCATGGGGTCATGGTGCAATCCCGTGCTGATGTCCCACAAAACAAAATAGAAATCCTTTTGTTTTCTAATCTCCATTTACTCCAGAGAGTCAACCTTGTACTCGTTTCCAAAGACTTTCTTTTCTTTTTCTTTTTCTTTTTGAAATGGAGTTCCAAATCCGTCAGCCTCGACCTCCCAAAGTGCTGGGATTACAGGCATGAGCCACTGGGCCTGGCGTCCAGAGACTTTCATAGAGACACCTGGGGTGTAAGCATGGAAAACTAGGTCTGTCATTACCCTGGATTCATCTTGCCTCTGCCCAGAAGAGACAGTGCACTGAAAACAGGAGGGTTTTGCAGCAAAGAGTCTAATTATTGCAGGGCTAGCCAAGTGGAACAAGTTGGGAGAGGGGGAAGTTAGTTCTCAAATCTGTCACCCAAAAAGTTGGGAGGCTAGGGTTTTGAGGATAATTCAGAGAGCAAGGGGCTAGGGAATTGGTGTGGCTCATTAGTTGTGGAGAAAATCATAGGAGGGTTCAAAACAGGTCTCCTGGAGCTGAGTCAGTTTCTGGGTGAAGGTCACAGGACCAGGTGGTGCCAGTTCTGTGGTACCAGTGAAGAAGATGTCCAGGTGGCCTGAGTGACTCTGCCCAATTGTAAAAGTCTGAAAAATACCTCAAAGACCAATCTTAGGTTTTCAAAATAGTAATGTTATCTACAGGAGCAGCTGAGAAATTACAAATCACTGGTTATTGTTTCTGTCTACATTTTAGCAGAATTCAGTTACCTCCCATAATCCTAACATTGTAGCCTTTCATTAGTCTTAGAAAGTTGGTTTCAGTCACCTGAGAGGGTCACTTTGGGGAGGGACTAGTATCATCCTTTCTTCAAAGTCATAACTATAAACTGAATTCCACCCATAGTTAGCTGGGCCAATGCCCAGTAATGAGCAAACATAGCTTGTGTGTTAGAAGCAACAATTAGGTTAGATTTCTCCATCAGGAGCTTTTGCAAAGGCAGTTTCAGGTTCAGTGAAAAGTTAGATCACCAATTTTTGCTTTAAATAATAAGCAATGGCCAGGTACGGTGGCTCATTCCTGTAATCCCAGCACTTTGGGAGGCTGAGGCGGGTGGGTCACCTGAGGTCAGGAGTTCAAGACCAGCCTGGCCAACATGGGGAAACCCTGTCTCTACTAAAAATACAAAAAGTTATCGGACATGGTGGTGCATGCCTGGAATCTCAGCTACTTGGGAGGCTGAGGCAGGAGAATCACTTGAACCCGGGAGGCAGAGGTTGTAGTGAGCCAAGGTTGCGACATTGTACTCCAGCCTTGTCGACAAGATCGAAACTTCCTCAAAGAAAAACAAAACAAACAAAACAAAAACCTAAAACATCTGATGGGAGAAAGACCGGCAGAAACAATAACAAAAAAACCCCAAACAATATACTGAGCGCTCTAATGGTAAGGAGAAATTTAAACCAGCTGATTATTAATCTTAACTTTAGCCAAGACAGGACCCGAAATTCACCTATGTACCTAGGAATGGGTATACCATCCTAGAAGCAGGAAAAAAACTCAAATTCACCTTCCCAATTGGAAGCGAGCTTAAACTTTAGAAAGGAGTTACCTGCCTTCCGTTGTCATGGAAGCAGGAAAACGTGCCTTCCTTATTGGAAGCAAGTAAAACTCCAGAAAAAGAAGTTGTACAGCAAAATAAACTTAAGATCTCAACCAAATTTGGTAGATCAGGGATTCTCTGGAGAGGGGGCTCCCAGGCCTCAGCCAATTGTCCTACTGGTTTGAGCCATAAGGATAGCTCAATCTGGTACCAAGCACCAATAGGAGATTTGCCCCCTCCACTCAGAGTTACTTCCTTGGGTCACCAATTTGTCAACCAAGAGTATCTGAGACAGGTCTCAATCAATTTAGAAAGTTTATATTGCCAAGGTTAACAACGTGCCTGTGACACAGCCTCAGGAAATCCTGATGACATGTGCCCAAGGTGGTCTAAGTACAGTTTGGTTTTACACATTTTAGGGAGATATGAGACATCAATCAATATATGAAAGATGTGGGCCAGGCGCAGTGGCTCACGCCTGTAATCCCAACAATTTGGGAGGCCAAGGCGGGCAGATCACAACATCAGGAGTTGGAAAGCAGCCTGGCCAACATGGTGAAAGCCTGTCTCTACTAAAAATACAAAAATTAGCCAGGTGTGGTGGTGCGTGTCTGTAATCTCAGCTACTCGGGAGGCTGAGGCAGGAGATTTGCTTGAACTCGAGAGGTGGAGGTTGCAGTGAGCTGAGATAGGACCACTGCACTCCAGCCTGGGTGACAGAGTGAGACTCTGTCTCAAATTTTAAAAATAAAATAAAATAGGAATATATGAAAGATGTACATCGATTTGGTCTGGAAAGTCACACACCTCAATCAGGGAGGAAGCTTCTAGGTCATAGGTAGATAACAGACAAACTGTTGCATTCTTTTGGAGTTTCTGATTAGGCTTTCACTGAATTTGTGATTTATAGGGATAGTCACTTATGCTTTAGTCTGGCTTAGTGAAACAGTAAGACAAAGGAAAAAATCAGATATGCATTTGTGTCACGTGAGCAGAGGGATGACATTGAGTTCTGTCTGTCCTTTGTCCACAAGGAATTTCCTTCTAGGTAAATTTTGAGGAAGGTATGTAGCTTTTAAAAATCTTTGTAGCTATCTTATTTAGGAATAAGGAATAAAATGGGAGGCACATTTGCCTGACATAGTTCCCAGCTTGACTTTTCCCTTGGTTAAGTAATTTTGGGGTCTGAGATTTATTTTCCTATTACACCTCCTTGTAATATCATTATAAGAGAAATGCAAATTAATATGGATTTTTTCAAATAAGTTAAAGTAGCAACTACTTTGTGTGTGTGTGTGTGTGTGTGTGTGTGTATGTGTGTGTGTGTCAGAATCTCATTCTGCCACCCAGACTGGAGTGCAGTGGTGTGATCATGGCTTATTGCAGCCTCAACCTCCCCATGCTCAGGTGATCCTCTCACTTCAGCCTCCTGGTAGCTGGGACTACAGGCATGTACCATCATGCCTGGCTAATTTTTGTATTTTTTGTAGAGACAGGATTTTGCCATGTTGCCCAGGCCAGTCTCAAACTGGTCTCAAGTGATCCTCCCACCTCAGCCTGCCAAAATGCCACGATTACAGGCATGAGCCACTGAGCCCATCCAGGAAGTACTTTCATCTCTTGAATATATATTATAGCCTGTGTCACAAGAAAAAAAAAAAAAAAGAGAATGTACATATTCTAACACAGATGGAACAATGAAAATATTTACTACTGTCAAAAAACAAATTTGCTCATTGGTTAGAAGAGATTCTACTCAAAAAGTATATTGTGGTAGGGAGAATGTTCCAACCACAAGATCTGCAAATGTTTGAGTTACAAGAAATGGGCTTTTCTTTTCTCTAAAGAAGGAAGCAAGGCTAGAAGGCACCAGGTATGGGGCAGAGGATGAGCATCTGCTGTGACCTACTCAGGGAATTTTTTTTTGGTTTTTTTCTGTTGTTTTTTTTTTGAGACAGTCTCGTTCTGTCGCCCAGGTGGGAGTGCAGTATCACGATCTCAGCTCACTGCAACCTCTGCCTCCTGGGTTCAAGCTATTCTCCTCCCTCAGCCTCCCGAATAGCTGAGACTACAGGTGCGTGCCACCACGCCCAGCTCATTTTTGTATCTTTAGTAGAGACAGGATTTCACCATGTTGGCCAGGATGGTCTCAATCTCTTGACCTCATGATCCGCCCACCTTGGCCTCCCAAAGTGCCGGGATTACAGGCATGAGCCACCGCACCCAGCTCAGGGAATGTTTTATCCTAAGGTCAGCCTACTCTTGGGAGGGGATATTAAGGAGGAGAAGTTGTTCTAAATCACAGTGGCCAAGCATGATCAAGGAGGAGAGGCTGTTCTGAGTTTCAGTGCCCAAGCGTTACCCAATAGTCAGAGACCTTGAAGTAAGAGAGAAGCCTAAATAAGATTTGATTAAGTCAAGTAAACAAGCATTGTTCCCACTGATCAATGTGGATAAACAATTGAGTAATCCTTGGTGAGACAAAGGGTGGGAAATTGGAGCTTTTTCCTATGTAAGCAAAGAAGGTATCATTAGACTTGAAGTACTCTGGGGAAAGTGGGGTTATTTGAACTAAGCTCTTGGGTTGGGCAGGGGAGTGGTTTCTGGTAGGTTTTTTTGTTTTTTGTTATTTTTCCCCAAGGCACAGTCTGAAGAGGTCTCGAGAACGTGTGACCTTCTGGTGGGTCCTTCAACCTTTGCTATTTACTAGTTTTACAGTGCTGTGGGAAACTTCAACATTGTCACCACATATTATAACATCAAATAAAGATTTTAAAAAATAATAAATACGTGTCTTCTACTTGAAAAACAGAACTAAAATAGTAAGAACAATAGCAGACTGCTCCTTACCTCAGTTTTTGAATGACATTAAAGGGTCCTCAGTGTGCATTCCGGCTGTGTAGTATTCATTTCTATCACATGCAAGACACTGATTGGTTCTTGTTGGAAGATACCGCTCTACATTTCCAACTTCAAGGGTCTCTGCAACCATCGAATGAAGCAGAAAGCCCGGGTCATATTAAGGAAAATAGTATCCCCTTATACATTTTTCTGCTGATCATGGGAAAACGTATTCTCACAGCTTCAAGAATTCTTTGGTCACAATTTCACAATAAAAACACTAATTTATATGTCAGATCCATGTCACATTCTCATATTCATCTAAATTTTGTTGACATCCTTTTTGGTACCAGCTGAGCCCTGATGAAGGAAGATAATTCAGAAACATTTTCTCTCGTGATCAGAGAAATAACCTAATGAGAATAAACTTTTTTTGATTGGGTTTTTTTGTTTTTTGTTTGTTTTTGAGACAGGGTCTCTCTCTGTCCCCCAGGCTGGAGTGCAGTGGCATGATCACAGCTCGCTGTACCCTCCACCTCCTGGGCTCAAGCTGTCCTCCCAGCTCAGCCTCCTCAGTAGCTGGAACTACGGGGTCACGACACTGTGCCCAGCTAATTTTTTTGTATTTTTTGTAGAGATGGGGTTTTGTCATGTTGCCCAGGCTGGTCCCAAACTTCTGAACTCAAGTGATCCTCCTGCGTCAGCCTCCCACTGTGCTGGGATTACAGGTGTGCACCACCATGCCCAGTTGAAAATAAAATTAAGATGAAGAAAGTTGTTCTCTGTGACCTCAGGGGAAAAGCTTTAGGTAAATTTGCATTCAGATTGCTTATAGAAGAAACATACAGATGTGGATGAACTAGATACTACTTTAAAAGTCTTTCTAGCGCCAGGTGCAGTGGCTCACGCCTGTAATCCCATCACTTAAGGAGGCCGAGGCGGGTGGATCACGAGGTCAGGAGATCAAGACCATCCTGGCCAATGTGGTGAAACCCTGTCTCTACTAAAAATACAAAAATTAATTGAGTGTGGTGGCATGTGGCTGTAATCCCAGCTACTCGGGAGGGTGAGGCAGGAGAATCACTTGAACCAGGGAGTTGGCAGTTGCAGTGAGCCGAGATCACGCCACTGCACTCCAGCCTGGGCGACAGAGTGAGATACCGTCTCAATCAATCAATCAATCAATCAATCAAGTCTTTCTGTCCACAAACCAGCTGTTGGAGTAGGTAGGTAGCCAGGCATGAGCAGTTAAGGAAAGGAATCTTTAGAAACAGAGCCCAGTGACAATCCCCTTGTGACAGCAAAAGCATGACAGTGGCTACATTGCCTACACTTGTCCTTGTGGCTGGGCTTGTCTGGCCCAGGAAAGGAATTATCAGGCCCTAGCCAGAAATAACCCAGCTAGTGGATTTTCCCTATTAAGAAGCATGCACACTCCTCTAATAATTCACCCTAGAATGGCCTTTTGCTCATTATAATACTAAGAAACACATCCTCCTTTTTTCAAATATGATTCTAGAAAAAAATAAATAAAAGCCACACCCCTGGGTGGAGATTTGAGATGCTAATGAGACATGTGATGTGTGCACTAGCATGGACAGTCACAGCACATTCCTGCCCAGAGGACTTCCCGGAACATGCTTACTAATAATGCCTGTGCACGGCCCCTTCATGAATAATCATGTCAGGTTCTCATTAAAAGGGTCAGGCCAGCATTAGTAAGGACAGATTCCTTCTTTTCAGGAGCCCACCCAGTTCTGTTGTTCAAGGTGTCTCTTCTTTCTGAGATGCAATCTCTTTAAATGAAGGGCATTTACCCTTTAACTCTTTCTGCACATCTCTTGACTGAATCCAAGAAGACCAAGAACCAGAGGACTTCCACACGCCTCCAGGTAACATCTGGTGTTTTCACCGGGTTACCTGGTTACCTGAAGTGGTTAGCAAGGTAAGTGCCCAAAAGCTGGTGCCAGATTCTCTGGTTGACGACCTCTGCTTCTTTCTGCACTGAAGAACCTCCTGCCCTAATGCAGTTCTTGCAGCTTTAAGGGGAGGGGTTTCTCCTCTCAGGCTCTGTTCACTAACAACTGCCCCGTACCATTTCCCTTCAGTCACCGTCACTTTGCTCTCTCTGGCTGATCTCTCAGCTTACCCTGAGGGGTGATAAGCAGAGGAGGGAGGACTTTAAACTCCACACTGAGTAGATCTGAGACACATAGTGACCATTCCTGTAGGAGGCTTATAAAAGTGGCAGGGAATATGCCTGGCTGTGCAATGACTAGGGAGTTTCATATGTTTTTGTGGTTTTTTTGGGGTGGGGGGTACAGAGTCTCACTCTGTCACCCAGCCTGCAGTGCAGTGGCGTGATCTCAGCTCACTGCAACCTCCGCCTCCTGGATTCAAGCGATTCTTCTGCCTCAGACTCCAGAGTAGCTGGGACTACAGGCGTGTGCCACCATGCCCGGCTAATTTTTGTATTTTTAGTAGAGATGGGGTATCACCATATTGGCCAGGCTGATCTCGAGCTCCTGGCCTCGTGATCTGCCTGCCTCTGCCTCCCAAAGTGCTGGGATTACAGGCGTGAGCCATGGCGACTGGACCATATCTTTTTTTTTTTTTTTTTTTTTTGAGACGG
>NW_012098543.1:1498427-1501026 GCF_000951045.1 Mandrillus leucophaeus | reverse complement strand
TGAGCCACCACGCCTGGCCCTGGACCATATCTTTTAACTAAAACTACAGTCCTGTGTTAAGTCAGCTCATATACTTGCCGTTCATGGCCGTTCAATCCCCTGAACACAATATGCCCCCACTGGTGCTTAATCTCCCAGGTCACTCTGCTTATTCTTTGCTGTCCCTCTCCTTGCCGCCGGGATTTCATGAATTCTTCCTTTGGGTGCAAGACCCTTGCAGGGCCTGCTCATCCAGGACCTGCTGCGTTTGCTTCATTGCCAGGCACCAGAGTCCTTTGAGGGCCTATGCTGATGTTTATACTTTTTTCCTCAGAAATGAGACTCAGCTTTGTCCTTTCCCTTGCCTCCTTTTTCACTGGAGGGACCAGCACTGACAGGATGCTTAAAGAAATCCCCCATCTCGGCCAGGTGCAGTGGCTCATGCCTGTAATCCCAGTACTCTGAGAGGTTGAGGAGGGTGGATCACCTAAGGGCAGGAGTTCAAGACCAGCCTGGCCAACATGGTGAAACCCATCTCTACTAAACATACAAAAATTAGCTGGGCGTGCTGGCACACGCTTGTAATCCCAGCTACTTGGGAGGCTGAGGCAAGAGAATTGCTTGAACCAGGGAGGCAGACGTTGCAGTGAGCCGAGATCACAGCATTGCACTCCAGCCTGGGCAACAAGAGCGAAACTCTGTCTCAAAAAAAAAAGAAATCCCTCATTTATTATTGGGTCCGTGTCCACCTGACTACTCTTCAAAAATGCCTCGTTCTGTGACTTCTCAACTGAACTGCCTGGCTCCTCCAGAGAGTCACCTGTGACCACTTCCTTACTCCCTAGTTTCTCTGTACAACCAGGGTTTCCTATGGGCCACTGGGGACTTCTTTCTTCACCTCATTAGGCCATTGTAACAGACCCATGAAGTACTCAGGTTCTTTTTGCTTTTTGTTGAATAAGCTGATGGAAAATGCTTCTCACATTCCCCTTGCTGTTTATGTGATCATATAATGGACCTAAAAAACCAGAATCAACGGCCCAGTTCACTGACTCTGAGCCCCAGGGGGCTTCCATGCTTTTTAAGCATTTTTTTCTGTATAATCCCCGAGGAACCTTTGAAGAGTAGGGGAAGATATCACATCTTTTCTGTTCCTGTAATCATTAGTATTAGCGCAATATCATCATGTATTAAGAAGATCTAGGCTGGGCACATTGGCTCACGCCTGTAATCCCAGCACTTTGGGAGGCCAAGGTGGGCGGATCACCCAAGGTCGTGAGTTGGAGACCAGCCTGACCAACATGGAGAAACCCCATATCAGCCGGGCGCGGTGGCTGACGCCTATAATTCCAGCACTTTGGGAAGCCGAGGTGGGTGGATCACGAGGTCAGGAGTTCAAGACCAGCCTGGCCAATATCGTGGAACCCTGTCTCTACTAAAAAATTAGCCAGGCCTGGTGGCATGCATCTGTAATCCCAGTTACTCGAGAGGCTGAGGCAGGAGAATCACTTGAACCCAGGAGGTGGAGGTTGCAGTTTGCTGAGATTTCACCATTGCACTCCAGCCTGGGTGACAAGAGAGATATTCCAGCTCAAAAAAGAAAAAAAATGCCATCCACAGTGGCTCATGCCTGTAATCCCAGTACTTTGAGAGGCTGAGGCGGGTGGATCATCTGAGGTCGGGAGTTCGAGACCAGCCTGACCAATATGGAGAAACCTCGTCTCTACTAAAAATACAAAATTAGCTGGGCATGGTGGTGCATGCCTGTAATCCCAGCTACTTGGTAGGCTTAGGCTGGAGAATCGCTTGAACCTGGGAGGCGGAGATATGGTGAGTCGAGATCGCACCATTGCACTCCAGCCTGGGCAACAAGAGCGAAACTCTGTGTCAAAAAACAAAACAAAACAAAAAACAAAAAACAAAAAACAAGCCATTCAGGAGTTCAGACAAAAAGGTACTGCCTGCTCTTGACCCTTTCAGTAACCAACAACCATTATACCAACCAGGGTCAAAAAACCTGATCAAAACCTGGAGAGATGGGTCACCTGGGTCTCAACTCGCTATGGAAAGGCCCCTTTACTGTATTACTTTCCACCCCAACAGCTGTCAACATTTCTGGCATCTCCAGTTGGATACATCAGTCCCGAGTAAAACTGTGGGAAGGTCCCGAAGAACCACAGAAGAACAACAGAATTCAGCACCTGAGCATTCTTGTGAGCCACTGGAGAACTTAAAAGTCCTAGTCAAATCAAAAGATAAGTAAAGCCTTCTCTCTGTTCACCCAAAACTAAAGTCAGTCTCAGTACAGGGAATCTTGGTTGCGGTGGCATTGGTTATTCTCCTTATTTGGACTCACACTTGCATGCCACCTGAAGTCCCAATAGCCTGTTTTATCACCAAACACTCCATCTAACCATTGAATTATTTGTCTCTCCTATTTTCACCACTTTCCTTTTGCTTTCACAAAGCTTAAGGGAGAATCAGCTATGACACAGAAATTCCTTTTCCTTTATCTTTCCCTCCTTCCCATGCCCCTACTCTCACAGGCACAATGGAGTGAAAATTCCCTTGTCAATTTTTCCAAAATTATTGCTTCGGGAAACCATCTAAGCAACTGTTG
>NW_012098543.1:1479637-1493107 GCF_000951045.1 Mandrillus leucophaeus | reverse complement strand
GAGACAAGTTCTTGCTCTGTCTCCCAGGCTAGAGTGCAATGGTGCGACCTCGGCTCACTGCAACCTCCACCTCCCAGGTTCAATCGATTCTCCTGCTTCAGCCTCCCGAGTAGCTGGGACTACAGGCATGTGCCGCCATGCGCGGCTAATTTTGTACTTTTAGTAGAGATAGGGTTTCACCACGTTGGTCAGGCTGGTCTCAAACTCCCGACCTCAGGTGACCCACCTGCCTCAGCCTCCCAAAGTGCTGGGATTATAGACGTGAGCCACTGCACCTGGCTACTCAGAACACTTCTGAATGGCACGTTCATGAATAATCATGAATTTCATGATTAATCATGAAAGATTCTCCTAAAAAGCATCTGCCCAGCCATTAGTAGGAGAAGACACATCCTTTTGATCAGCCCACCCTGTTCTTTCTGAGTGTACTGTTTTGATGACTAAAAGCTCCCATAAAAACTAAGGCACTAGCAGCCGGCTCATTCTTCTGAGCAGCCAGTTGAGTCTCTTCTTGATGTCCTCTCGTTTTAAGTAAAGGTTACTTAACCATTTAACTGTTTCTGTGTCTCCTGACTGAATTCATTCCTTGAGGAAGACCAAGAACTGAAGGATTCCCCACCCCTCATGGTAACCAAAGGTCTATGAAGGATTCAGTGCATCTAAACTAGTAAATAGAGGCTGGATGCAGTGGCTCACACCTGTAACCCTAGCACCTTGGGAGGCTGAGACAGGCGGATCGGGAGGTCAGGAGTTAGAGACCAGCCTGGCCAAAATGGTGAAACCCCGTCTCTATTAAAAATACACATATTAGCCAAACATGGTGGCAGCCACCTGTAATCTCAGCTACTCGAGGGGATGAGGCAGAAGAATCACTTGAACCCAGGAGGCAGAGGTTGCAGTGAACTGAGATTGCACACTGTACTCCAGCCTGGGCAACAGAGCAAGGCTCCATCTCAAATAAATAAATAAAAAAACAAACAAACTAGGTTTTTTATTTAATTTATTTATTGTTTAAATAAATAAACAAGCAAACTGCACTCAACTGACCAAGAAATACTCTTTATTTATTAAATTTTGGGAAAATACAATTAAAGGCAAAATAATTTTCTTCTCACCCAGAAATCCTCTCCACAAAGGAAAACAATAAATTGATAATCCCAGCCCAGTTAGTGGCTGATAAATGCCTCTACCTTTATCAATACATGTTTTGAAGCAGTCAGTATCTATTTTCTCATGAAAGATGACTCTAGAGAACCTAGTCTTTGCTTTGCCTGGTAGGCGAGGAATACCTTAATCTTATCAGAAATATATAAATTGGCTGGGTGCAGTGGCACACGCCTGTAATCCCAGCACTTTGGGAGGCCGAGGTGGGCAGATCACGAGGTCAGGAGATCAAGACCATCCTGGCTAACACGGTGAAACCCCGTTTCTACTAAAAATGCAAAAAATTAGCCGGGCATGGTGGTGGGCACCTGTAGTTCCAGTTACTCGGGAGACTGAGGCAGGAGAATGGTGTGAACCCAGGAGGCGGAGCTTGCAGTGAGCTGAGACTGCACCACTGCACTCCAGCCTGGGTGACAGAGCAAGACTGTGTCTCAAAAAAAAAAAAAAAAAAAGAAATATATAAATTATCTGGTTTTGCACAATATTTACTAAATTTCTCTACTCACCCACTGGGAAGACAGCACAATTTGAAATGGACACCACTCTCTTGTAATGGAACACAGACTCAGCTTCTGCTCCATAACAATAAATAGTAATAGTAATACTAAATGAAATATTAAGTGTTGTGGGAAGTCAGGGATCCCAAACGGAGGGACCAGCTGAAGGCATGGCAGAAGAACATAAATTATGAAGATTTCATGGACATTTATCCCTTCCCCAATCAATACTCTTGTGATTTCCTATGCCTGTCTTTAATCTCTTAATCCCATCATTTTTGTAAGCTGAGAATATATGTCACCTCAGGACCCTGTGATGATTGCGTTAACTGCATAAATTGTTCGTAAAGCATGTGTGTTTGAACAATATGAAATCTGGACACTTTAAGAACAGGATAACAGTGATGTTCAGGGAACAAGGGAGATAATCTTAAAGTCTGGCTGCCTGTGGGCCGGGCAGGACAGAGCCATATTTCTCTTATTACCGAAAACAGGTAAGAGAAATATCGCTGAATTCTTTCCCCAGTAAGGAATATTAATAATTAACAGCCCTAGGAAAAGAATGTATTCCCGGGGGGGCCTCTAAAACGGCCGCCCTAGGCATGTCTGCCTTTATGCAGGTGTAGAAAAGGATGAAACATGCCCTAGTCTCCTGCAGCACCCCCAGGCTTGCTAGGATTAGGAAATTCCAGCCTGGCACATTCTAGTCAGATAGGTTCTCTGCCCTTGAACTTTGTTTATCAATGATAAGTGTACACAGCGGGACATGGAAGTTCATTGGTGATTCTAGTTTTGCCCTGACCTTGTGATCTCACCCTGATCTTCTTCCGCCTTGTGATCTTTTGTTGCTCTTGAAGCATGTGATCTCTGTGACCCACACCCTATTTGTACACACCCTCCCCTTTGAAAATTGCTAATAAAAACTTGCTGGTTTTGCGGCTCAGGGGGCATCACGGAACCTGCTGACATGTGATGTCTCCCCCGGACACCCAGCTTTAAAATTTCTCTCTTTTGTACTCTTTCCCTTTATTTCTCAGACCGGCCAACACGTAGGGAAATAGAAAAGAACCCACATGAACTACTGGGGGCAGGATCCCCCGATAATTAAGTAGTTTCATGTAAGTATGTAAACAATTGATGGTTTGATATTATTTTCAGTTTTGCAATTGGTACAAATTACATAGAATAATTTTGTTCTTTCTTTTCTTTTTTTTTCTTTTTTGAGATGAAGTTTCACTCTTGTTGCCCAGGCTGGAGTGCAATGGCGTAATCTCAGCTCACCACAACCTCTGCCTCCCGGGTTCAAGTGATTCTCCTGCCTCAGCCTCCCGAGTATGCGCCACTACGCCCACTAAATTTTTTTGTATTTTTAGTAGAGACAGCGTTTCTCCATGTTGGTCAGGCTGGTCTTGAACTCCTGACCTCAGGTGATCTGCCTGCCTCGGCCTCCCAAAGTGCTGGGATTACAGGTGTGAGTCACTGCACCCGGTCTTTTTTTTCTTTCTGAGATGGAGTCTGGCTGTGTTACCCAAGTTAGAGTGCAATAGCACAATCTAGGCTCGCTGCAATCTTCACCTCCCAGGTGGTAACTGTCATGCATCAGCCTCCCAAATAGCTGAGATTACAGGTGCCTGTTACCATACCAAGCTATTTTTGTAAGTTTTGTGGAGATGAGGTTTCACCATGTTAGCTAGGCTGGTCTCAAACGCCTGACCTCGTGATCTGCCCGCCTCGGACCACCAAAATCCTGGGATTACAGATGTGAGCCACTGTGCCCGGCCTCTATCTTAATTTCTTCTGTGTTCATGAGCTTGTGGCATATATGTGGCTCTGAAACAGAAAAGTCAAAGGGCATTTTACGAGCTGGGTATTGGGGATGAGAACCTCCCGACAACAAATGCTTTGGCCTCAGTGATGAGTGAGATGACAATGAGTCTCCACTGTCCTACCTGGGAATCGTGCCTTAGGAATTAGAGTTTGAATTGAAAGAAGCCACCTTAATGGTGTTTGGTTGTTGTTCATTCTCCTCCAGCTGGCAGGAGATAAGGACAGAGTCCCCAAAGCTGCTAGAGAGCTTAAGGTGAATATAAAACATTAAAACTCGCCGGGCGCGGTGGCTCAAGCCTGTAATCCTAGCACTTTGGGAGGCCGAGACGGGCGGATCACGAGGTCAGGAGATCGAGACCATCCTGGCTAACACGGTGAAACCCCGTCTCTACTAAAAAATACAAAAAACTAGCTGGGCGAGGTGGCGGGCGCCTGTAGTCCCAGCTACTGGGGAGGCTGAGGCAGGAGAATGGCGTGAACCCGAGAGGAGGAGCTTGCAGTGAGCTGAGATCCGGCCACTGCACTCCAGCCTGGGCGACAGAGCGAGACTCCGTCTCAAAAAAAAATAAAAAAAAAAAACATTAAAACTTCATTTACTTGAAAAGCCAGCAGCCAAGAAGCTGCTCAAAATTAATGCCAACGATGTCTTGCTTCCTGGCATTCAGGAACGTTCTTTTCCCCTAACCCTGACTCTTTCCTCCCTCTCTATCCCAATCTCAGTCACCTTAAGGAAATGTTGAGTATTCTGAACATTTTGGGGGGGAAAGATAGCTCTGTTGGTAAGAGGTCTGGCAACCACCATCAGAGGAGAAATGTTAGGTTCAGGAGTGTCTCAAGCCACCAAGACCTGTGGGACCAAGCATATATGGGGCCCGTAGGAAGAAGCCACTGAGCCTCCGGACCCCCCAGATGCTGGGAGGTACATGGAACAGTAAGCACTATTATGCTTGTATCAAGCACTCAAGGACAAAATAAGGCCACCTAGCTGTCCCAGCCTTCCCTGACATGATTTTCACCTATGGCTCTGGGTTTCTTTGGGGACCTTCAACATAAATGTAATTCCTCCTTCTCCTTTATAAGCTCAAAATAAGAATAGGTTTGCTAGCAGTCTTTTTTTTTTTTTTTTTTTTGAGACCGAGTGTTGCTCTTAATGCCCAGGCTGGAGTGCAGTGGTGCAATCTCAGCTCGCTGCAATCTTCATCTCCTGGGTTCAAGCAATTCTCTTGCCTCAGCCTCCCAAGTAGCTGGACTGCAGGCGCCCGCCACCACACACAGCTAATTTTTTGTATTTTTAGTAGAGATAGGACTTCACCATGTTGGCCAGGCTGGTCTCAAATTCCTGACCTCAGGTGATCTGCCCACCTCGGCCTCCCAAAGCGTTGGGATTACAGGCTTGAGCCACCGCCCCCAGCCGGTTAGCAGTCTTTTTAAAAAGACTGGTGCCACTCCTGTTTACAAGACAATAAGAAGGCACCAAGACCCGCACCCACCAGCACCCCACCCCAGAACCGACCTCCAGGGCAAGCATGCACACAGTCTCCAGAAGGTGCCCCCACCCCGACACAGCGGCATTGTCTCTGCCACGGCGGTGAATGCCTGCACGGACGCAGGGAATGCAGCACTCACTGGCACTTTGCTGCAGCTGCTGCACTTTAGCTCCTGCAGCACAGTAGATTACGAGCCTTGAGAAGCCAGAGAACAAAGTCAGTGTGCAATACAAGCTTCTGAGATTTACAGCATGCACTCCAGGAGTTGGGAGCTGAGCACTGGTGCCCCTAAAATCTTCCAGACACAAAGTCAATTGGCTAAATCCACCTTATACCACAATCAAATGCTCAAGGTCATCAAATGGGATAAAAGAAAAGGCCGGACGCAGTGGCTCATGTCTGTAATCCCAGCACGTTGGGAGGCAGAGGCGGGCAGATCATTTGAGGTCAGGAGTTAAAAACCAGCTTGGCCAACATTGTGAAACCCTGTCTCTACTAAAAATACAAAAATTAGTTAGGCATGTGGGTGGCACACACCTGTAGTCCCAGCTACTAGGGAGGCTAAGGCAGGAGAATAGCTTGAAACTGGGAGGCGGAGGTTGCAGTGAGCTGAGATCGCACCACTGCACTCCAGCCTGCACCACTGCACTCCATCTCAAAAAAAGGAAAAAAAAAAAGAAAAACAAACTCATCCAAAGGTCAGTTTCCTCAAAGACTGAAGGTAGATAAGCCCACAAAGATGAGAAAAAAATGAAGGCCAGGCGCGGTGGCTCATGCCTGTAATCCCAGCACTTTGGGAGGCTGAGGCAGGCGGATCACGAGGTCAGGAGATCGAGACCATCCTGCCTAACACGGTGAAACCCCGTCTCTACTAAAAATACCAAAAAAAAAAAATCAGCTGGTCGTGGTGGCGGGCACCGGTAGCCCCAGCTGCTCGGGAGGCTGAGGCAGGAGAATGGCCTGAACCCAGGAGGCAGGGCTTGCAGTGAGCCAAGATCGTGCCAATGCACTCCAGCCTGGGCGACAGAGCGAGACTCCGTCTCAAAAAAAAAAAAAAAAAAAAAAAAAAAAAAAAAAAAAAAAAGAAAAAAAAAACACCAAAAAAACCCTGAAGACTCAAAACGCCCCAGAGCTTCCTTTCCTAGAAGCAAGCAAATCATCTTTCCAGCAAGGATTCTCAACTAGGCTGTGATGACCAAAATGACAGAAATAGAATTCAGCATATGGATAGGAATGAAGATCACTGAACTACAGTACATTGGGACCCCATGCAAGGAATCGCATTGGGTTTCAATGCAATTTTACAATCATGATAAAACAATGCAAGAACTGACAGACAAAATAGCCATTAGAGAAAAGAATGTAAGCAATCTGATAGAGCTGAAAAACACATAGCAAGCATTTCATAATGCACTCACAAGTACTAGTAGCAGAACAGACCAAGCAGAGGAAAGAACCTCAGAGCTTGAAGCCTGGCTTTCTGAAATGAGACAGTCAGACAAGAATAGAGAGTGAATGATGACAAAGAACAAACAAAACCTCCAAGAAATGTGGGATCATCTAAAGAGGCTGAATCTGTGACTCTCTGGCATCTCTGAAAGAGATGGGGAGAATGGACCCAATTTGCAAAACATATTTTAGGATATCACCCATGAGAAACTCCCCAACCTAGCTATAGAGGACAACGTTCAAATGTAGGAAATGCAGAGAACCCCGGTAAGATATAGCACAAGAAGATCATTCTCAAGACACATAATCAGTAGATTTTCCAAGGTTGAAATGAAAGAAAAAATATTAAAGGAAGCTAGAGACAAAAGTCTAGTCACCTGTAAGCCCATTAGACTAACAATAGACCTCTCAGCAGAAACTCTACAAGGCAGAAGAGACTGGGGGCCAATATTCAACGATCTTATTTATTTATTTAGAGATGTAGTCTCAATCTGTCACTCAGGCTGGAGTGCAGTGGCATGATCTCGGCTCACTGCAACCTCTGTCTCCCAGGTTCAAGCGATTCTCCTGCCTCAACCTCCCAAGGTCTGGGATTATAGGCGCCCGCCACCATGCCTGGCTAATTTTTGTATTTTTAGTAGAGATGGGGTTTCACCATGTTGGCCAGGCTGGTCTTGAACTCCTGACATAAAGCGATCCATCCCCCTCGGCCTCCCAAAGCACTGGGATTACAAGCAAGAGTCCCTGTGCCCAGCCTAATATTCAATATTCTTAAAGAAAAGAAATTCCAAACCAGAATCTCATATCCAGCCAAACTAAGCTTCATAAGCAAAGAAGAAATAAAATCCTTTTCAGACAAGCAAATGCTGAGGGATTTTGATACCACCAGACCTGCCTTACAACAGCTCCTGAAGGAAGCACTAAAAATGAAAAGACCATTACCAGCCACTACAAAAACACACTGATATTCACAGATGAGTGATATTATACCAGCTAACATCATGATGACAGGATCAAATCCATACATATCAATACTAATCCTAAATGTAAATGGGTTAAATGCCCCATTTACGAGACACAGAATGGCAAGCTGGATAAAGAGTCAAGACCCAGGGCCAGGCACAGTGGCTCACGCCTGTAATCCCAGGACTTTGGGAGGCCGAGGCGGGTGGATCAGGTCAGGAGTTTGAGACCAGCCTGACCAACATGGTGAAACCCCATTTCTACTAAAAATACAAAAGTTAGCCAGGCATGGTGGCACATACCTGTAATCCCAGCTACTCAGGAGGCTGAGGCAGGAGAATCAGTAGAACCCGGGAAGCGGAGGTCGCAGTGTGCCGAGATCGCACCACTGCACTCTGGCTTGGGCAACAGAGGGGGACTCTGTCTCAAGAAAAAAAAAAAAGAGTCAAGACCCATTGGCATCCTCTCTTCAACAGACCCACCTGCAATGACACACATAGGGACAAAATAAAGGCATGGAGAAAAATCGACCAAGCAAATGTGAAACAGCAGAGGTTGCAATCCTAGTTTCTGACAAAACAGACTTTAAACCAACAGAGATCAAAACAGACAAACAGGGGCATTATGTAATTGTAAAGAGGTCAATTATTCGAGAAGACTCAACTATCCTAAATATATATGCACTCAACAGAGCAGCATCCAGATATTTTTTTTTTTTTTTTGAGATGGAGTCTCGCTCTGTCGCCCAGGCTGGAGTGCAGTGGCCGGATCTCAGCTCAGTGCAAGCTCCGCCTCCTGGGTTCACGCCATTCTCCTGCCTCAGTCTCCCCAGTAGCTGGGACTACAGGCGCCTGCCACCTTGCCCAGCTAGTTTTTTGTATTTTTTGGCAGAGACGGGGTTTCACTGTGTTAGCCAGGATGGTCTCGATCTCCTGACCTCGTGATCCGCCCGTCTCGGCCTCCCAAAGTGCTGGGATTACAGGCTTGAGCCACCGTGCCCGGCCACATCCAGATTCTTGAAGCAAGTTCCCAGAGACCTTCAAGGAGGCTTAGATTCCCATATAATAATATTGAGAGACTTTGACACTGCACTGACAATATCAGACAGATTATCAAGACAGAAAATTACCAAAGATATTCAGGGCCTGAACTCAGCACTGGATCAAATGGACCTGACAGAGATCTACAGAACTCTCCACTCAAAGGCAAATATGTCCAAGAATTTATCCATTTCTTCTAGATTTTCTAGTGTATGTGCATAGACGTGTTCATAATTTTTTTTTTTTCTTTTTTCTTTTTTTTTGAGACAGAGTTTCGCTAGTTTCACCATGTTGGCCAGGCTGGTCTCAAACTCCTGACCTCTTGTGAGCTGCCTACCTCAGCCTCCCAAAGTGCTGGGATTACAGGCGTGAGCCACCATGCCTGGCCACATGTTTGTAATATTATCTGACGGTTGTTTTCATGTGGAGACAGTGGTAATATCTCCCTTGTTGTTTCTGATTGTGTTTATTTGAGTCATTTCTTTTCTTCTTTATTAGTTTACCTTCACAAGACTGAACCAGGAAGAAACTGAATTCCTGAACAGACTAATAACAAACTCTGAAATTGAATCAGTAATAACCCAGCCAGGGGTAGTGGCTCACAAGGTATAAACAAAATGAGATTGTTAACAATGAGAAACCATGAAAAAGAAACACCAAGAGAGTCTCGCATCTGTGCGCAGTGGCTCACATCTGTAATCCCAGCACTTTGGGAGGCCAAGGCAGAAGGATCCTTTGAAGCCAGGAGTTCAAGACTTGTCTGGGAAACATGGTGAAACTCTGTCTCTACTAAAAAAATCAAAAAGTTAGCTGGGCGTGGTGGCACATGCCTGTGGTCCCAGCTAGTAGGGAGGCTGACTTGGGAGGATCACTTGAGCCTGGGAGGTGGAGGTTGCTGTGAGCCAAGATCACACCACTGCACTCCAACCTGGGTGAGAGTAAGATCCTGTCTCAAAAAAAAAAAAAAAAATTATAGAGCTGAAAAACATAATAACCGAATTGAAAAACATACCAGAGAAACTAAAAGACGGACTTGATCAGGTAGAAGAAACAAACAGTTTAAAAAAAAAAAAAGAAGAAAAAATAAAGCCATCCTAAGGGAATTAAAGTAATCTATCATGTATATTCCCTACATGTCACAGTACAAAAGAGGATAACAGACTACTAGGATAAAACATAATGCCAATACAGGGCAACTGCGATCCCAGCTACTCAGGAGGCTGAGCCAGGAGAATCGCTTGAACTCAGGAGGCAGAGGTTGCAGTGAGCCGAGATCACGCCATTGGACTCCAGCTGGGGCAACAAGAGTGACACTTCGTCTAAAAAAACAAACAAAAAAATCATTTATTAAAAGTGCAGGGCCGGGTCCGGTGGCTCACGCCTGTAATCCCAGCACTTTGGGAGGCTGAGGCGGGTGGATCACAAGATCAGGAGTTCAATACCAGCCTGACAAACATGGTGAAACCCCGCCTCTACCAAAAATACAAAAATTAGACAGGCATGGTGGTGCGTGCCTGTAATCCCAGCGACTCAGGAGGTTGAGGCAAGAGAATTGCTTGAACCTGGAAGGCAGAGGTTGTAGTGAGCTGAGACCACGCCATTGCAATCCAGCCTGGTACTTTCTCTCAAAAAAAAGAAAAGAAAAAGAAAAAAAAGAAAAGAAAAATATAACTTACTATGATTGAATCAAAAATAAACTTAAAAAATCTGTACATGCCTGTAAATAATAACACTAAATAAAAATGTCCCAACAAAAGAGACCAAGTATAGACACATAATTTGTAATCACTGCATAATTCTACTGAACATTTAATAAAAAATTAACACTCAGAACAGTGGTTCTCCAATGAGATGTGCAGGAGGGAGGAAAGCTGAATAGAAACGTCTTAGTGCCTAAGCTGTATGTTTGCAGTTATACTATCAAACAAATATATTAATCATGTGATGTTTTAAATAAGGAGAATATTTAATAATTATTGGGTTAAAAAATGGTTCCATTATCTCCAATGGCAAAGTTCTGATCCTCTGTCTGAGTACAACGATAACCATTTTCACCTAAAACACATTTCACAGGGGTTCCTCCAGGAATACACAGACTGTGGTCTGTGTTCTGGACTATCTGCAAATAGTTTAACATTTGCTGTTTGACATTTACATTGACTTCATATCTTAAAATGGGTAATGAGATGAAAGTGTCTTATCACTGATGTCTGTGTCTCAGCTTTCCATTCCATTCTCCGTCATTAAGAATGTGGAGTCAAAAACACAGTGACTCACTCACTCAGAGAGTTTCAAATAAGATATAAATGAGGCAGGAAAGCTTTCCCCTTAGTGTTCTAATTTTAAAGCATTTAGCAGGAACTTGTGCACAGTAATATTTGACTTCATGGGCAGTTTCTTGAATCCTGTTCTACAAAGAAGTAGGATGCATCCAGATGTGACCCCTAAACAATCCCTGCTGCCCGGCATACAACCCACACAAATATATGACAAGAAAACAAAACTATAGACCAATATCCCTGAAAAGATTGGTGAAAAAGTCCTCAACATAATATTAGGGGGCCCACACCCCATCTCCAATCCAGGCCCCTTCCCAAGTTCCCAAGTTGGGAAGAGAGGAGCCTCTTCCCAAGTTCTTGTCACTAGGTCATGGGCAATGGAATGTAAGTGAGATGAGAAGGACTGAGGGACGGCATGGGTAAGTAAGCAAACATGTCAGGCAGGAAGCTTCAGACTTGCAACTCGAAAGAATGACATGTTGTTATTGCAGGTAACTCCTCCGGTATGAGCAGGACAGGGCAGGGCAGGAGAGGGCTCCCCTTCCCCACACACACACATCAGGAATGTTCAGGCAACCATCAGGTGATGGTCAGGTGGTTGTTAAACATCTAAAATAATAGTCACAGCTGGTAGCAGGGAAAGGCAGGCTCCTCATAGATAGAAAACACCTGAAACTGGTGATCTGCCGCTTCCCATGAGATCTCAGGAGTTGGGCGAGTGGACTCAAGCATGCGCATGCGCACAGGTCTGCCCCAAGAGAAGAATCAGGGAAACAAAACCCCGGAAGTATGGCAATGTATAAAACCCCAAGTCAAAAGGTCAAACTGCGCACTTGCCCTTCAAGTGGCCTGCTTAGCCCTCTTCCAAGTGTACTTTCCTTCATTTCTGCTCTAAGCTTTGTTCTTTTTGTTTGTTTGTTTTGAGACAGGGCCTTGCTCTGTCGCCCAGGCTAGAGTGCCATGACATCATCTTGGCTCACTGCCAACCTCCACATCCTGAGCTCAAAGGAATCTCCTGCCTCAGTCTCCCAAGTCGCTGAGACTACAGTCATGCACCATCACACTGGCTGATTTTTATCTTTTTTGTAGAGATGGGGTTTTGCCATGTTGCCCAGGCTGGTTTTGAACTGCTGGACTCAAGCGATGCACCCACCTCGGCCTGCCAAAACATTGAGATTACCGGTGTGAGCCACTGCGCCTGGCCATTTCTGCTCTGAAACTTTTTATTTATTCATTCATGTATTAATTTTTGAGACGGAGTTTCACTCTTATTGACCAGGCTGGAGTGAAATTGCACCATCTCGGCTCACCGCAACCTCCGCCTCCCGCGTTCAAGCAATTCTCCCGCCTCAGCCTCAGGTCAGGCTGATCTCGAACTCGAGACCTCAAGTGATCTGCCGCCTCAGGTCAGGCTGGTCTCGAACTGGAGACCTCACATGATCTGCTGCCTTGGCCTCCCAAAGTGCTAGGATTATAGGCGTGAGCCACCCCGCCCAGCCCTGCTCTAAAACTTTCTAATAAACTTTTGCTTTCACTCCTGCTCTAAAACTTGCCTCAGTCTCTCCTAGTGCCCTATGCCCCTCAGTTGAATTTTTTCTTCTGAGGAGGCAAAAACTGAGGTTGGTGCAGACCTGTATGGACACGGATTCACCACCTGTAACAATGTCAGAAACAAGAGAAATAAAAATCAACCGATAGTATTACTTTACCCGAGTAAGAGCCATCCCTGTTTCCTCTTCTTTCTCTTCTTCCTCTTCTAGGCATCTTCCTTGGGTAATATGAAAAAGCCTTTAGAAGTCAAGCCTGAATGTCTAAAACATGCTGGTTAATGAATGGAATCAACACCCTCATTTTCGTGCCTCGAACACCTATTCAGGGAAGCCCTCACAGCGGAAAGCCAGTTCTCTGTGAGTCATGGCACCAGATGGGACACAGGGACGACAAGCTCCTACAGGAAGACCAACAGGTGAGTTTGGGGCCCATTTCTTCAGATCCCGCTCCCCTCCCAGAGAGGCCCCCACACACACACTGCAGCAGTGGGGAGCTGGGCTGGACTGAGCTTCTCTTCAGGGCACAGGCCCAGCCCTGAGCAAACCCCACGCAGAGCACAGCCCCCGTCACCATCTGTGGATCCCAGGCTGATTTCAACCCTCAGAAACAAAAGGGCGGAGCCTGGATGCTCAACGCTGAACACACGTGGAATCACCTTTAAATATGATTAAGGACAGGTCCCAATGTATTCGAATGAAAACTTCCGGTAAGGGGGCACCAGAGGTGTACCTGCAAAATGCCCCAGCACTGCAATGTGAAGCCAGGGTTGGGTTCTGCCCAGAGAGGGAAGCCCAATACAGCCCCCACCTTCTGGCTCTGCCCCCACTTCGGGCCTTATTGTCATCAGGATCGAAACAGTAGACAGCAAAGGGGCAGAAAGTAACATCCACAGCAGCCAATATGGACCAGAGGTGGGGGTGAGGGTGTGGCTGGAGTGTTAAATTGGGGTTGAGGGAGTCCACAGACGTTCCCATTAAAAAGGTGACACCATGCTGGGCACGGAGGCTCAGGCTTGTAATCCCAGCCCTTTGCAGATCACAAGGTCAGGAGTTCGAGAACAGCCGGGCCAACATAGCGAAACCCCATCTCTACTAAAAATACCAAAAATTAGCTGGGCATGGTGGCAGGCGCCTGTAATCTCAGCTACTCTGGAGGCTGAGGCAGGAGAATTGCTTGAACCTGGGAGGCGGAGGCTGAAGTGAGCCGAGATCGT
>NW_012098543.1:1475833-1478410 GCF_000951045.1 Mandrillus leucophaeus | reverse complement strand
GACTCCCAGAGGAGAGTTGAAGAGACAATTGGACACAGGATCCCAGTGTTCAGGGGAGAGGTCTGCAGGGAACATGGAGCCGTGTAGGTGGGTTTAAAGACATGAGATGAGATGAGATGATAAGGGCAGTGGGTGTGGGCAGAGATCAGAAGTCCAAGGGGGTAAGCTGAGGGTCACTCCATATTCAGAAAACAGAGCTCAAGACATACCAGAAGATAAAAGTGTAAAGTGATCAGGGAGGCAAGAAGAAAATTAAGAGAAATATATTTTTATTTTTTTAATTAAAAATTTTTTTGAGATTGAGTCTTGTTCTGTAGCCCAGGCTGCAGTGCAGTGGTGCGATCTCGGATGACTGCAACCTGCGTCTCTCGGGATCAAGCGATTTGCCTGCCTCACCCTCCGAGTAGCTGAGATTACAGGTGTGCAGCACCACACCCGGCTAATTTTTAGTAGAGACGGGGTTTCACCATGTTGGGCAGGCTGGTCTCGAACTCCTGACCTCAACTGATCCACCCGCCTCGGCCTCTCAAAGTGCTGGGATTACAGGCGTGAGCCACCGCGCCCGGCTCCTTCTTTCACTCTTCCCGTCTCTTTGCAAATTCCGACCCGTCCTCTACTTTGCCATGTGTTTATGGGTTTCCTTCATTCTTTCCTCTGTCTCAGTTTTTCTACTTCTCTCTCAGCCGCTCTCTCTGTCTCCTGAGCCTTTTGGCCCACACATTCACAGGAGGGTTTGGAGTAAGACGCCTGCATCCCGGAGGAGCACATTTTCCAGACGGTGGAGCTGGGCAGGCAAGAACACCGGGTGTCACAGGACAGGCCCCGGGCACCTCCCCAACGCGGGCGCAGGGTAAGCGGTGACTGCGAAGGGGAGACCTGGGGAGCAGCAGGGCACGAGGAGGGGAGATGTAGGGGGCGACGCCTTGGGACGGGGTGGGGTCTGCAGGATCCCAGGATCAGGCGGAGGACGCGGCGTCCCCGGGACTGGGGCTGCGGCGCTGCGCTCCAAGGCAGACGACGGAGAGGCTGGGAGGCGCTCAGGACGGGAATCCACCTCGCGGGTGAGGACTTTAAAAAGCGCGGGGCGGGAGGAGGGGTCAGGAAAGGGTTTTATGCGGGAAAAAGACGCGAAAGGCAGGGGACAGGGACTGGTCTCAGAGCGAGTTTTACCCACATGGCGAGGTCTGTATTTACCTGGGGTGGAGGGCGCGATGCCGGGATTTTAAGGTCAGCAGAGCGGCTGTGGAAAAGGGGGACGGCGAATCGAAGGCTTAATCTACACTCAGGCACACTCTTGCTCGGCGGCGTCACCTTCACACACCACCAGCCGCTTCCGGGACTCCAGGAAACTGCGCGTGCGCGCAGAGCCCAGGTAGCCTGGGGCGGAGCCCGGGGAGAGGCGGGGTCTGCGGAGGGACAGCGGGGGCGGGGCCTGTGCAGTTTTAAGGTAAAAAGCATGGAGTTGTGCGGCCCCCTTATGTTGGAACGCAAGATGTTTTCTTCCTACCAAGACGAAAACGGTTTATCTCAAAACTGTTTTTGCCGGCGGGTTGGGCCCGATCCTGCTAGGGAGTCTCCTGCAGCTCAGCGATCTGGGAACTGGGAATTCGGTGGGGGGAGTCCAGGAGGAGCAGTGAGTGATTGGATCCAGGAAAGTTCCTGCAATTCAGATTAATTCGAGTAACTTACTTTAAAAGCCCTGAAATTATCCGTGAAGGGGATGCAAACTAGACTGTGAAATGCAAAACTCCGCCCGGAATGAATGTGATACGTAATGCTATCGCCCAAAGGATCCTCCTTTCCATTTCTATTCCACACCTGTCCCAGTGGAAGAGCCAAGTCTGTGCTTCCAGAGAATTTTATAGGACAACACCTGGACCGTGAGCTATGGACCGCGGAAGGCTAAAACCCGCAGTAAGCGGGATCACCAACTGCTGCTTTAAAACACGCAATAACTTTTTAAAAATACATATAAATTGCATTGTTCTTCCTTATACTTGTTATTCGGTTCCACACTTGACAAAACCTCAAATAACTGAGATAAACTTCCTTTTTTTTTTTTTTTTTTTTGAGATGAAGTCTCGCTCTGTCCCCCAGGCTCCTGGAATGCAATGGCGCGATTTCGGTTCACTGCAACCTCTGCCTCCCAAGTTCAAGCGATTCTCCTGCCTCAGCCTCCGGAGTAGCTGGGATTACATGTGTGTGCCATCACGCCCAGCTAATTTTTGTGTTTTTAGTGGAGACGGGATGACAGGAATGCTTTGATTGTGTTTTTTCAGCGTTGTACTGGTAAAGCCATGTTTCATCTTCTGTTAAAATTCTCCTAAGCTACCTAGAGTTCACATGGCTGCACTATTCCTTTATTTATTTATTTATTTATTTATTTATTTATTTATTTATTTTTATTATTCTTTGAGAAAAAGTTTCACTCTGTTGCCCAGGCTGGAGTGCAGTGGTGCAATCTCGGCTCACTGCAATCTCCACCTCTCTGGTTCAAGTGGTTCTCCTGCCTCAGCGTCCCAAGTAGCTGGGATTATAGGCATGTGCCACAACACCCAGCTAATTTTTTTTTTTTTT
>NW_012098543.1:1465203-1475783 GCF_000951045.1 Mandrillus leucophaeus | reverse complement strand
ATGCTTTGATTGTGTTTTTTCAGCGTTGTACTGGTAAAGCCATGTTTCATCTTCTGTTAAAATTCTCCTAAGCTACCTAGAGTTCACATGGCTGCACTATTCCTTTATTTATTTATTTATTTATTTATTTATTTATTTATTTATTTTTATTATTCTTTGAGAAAAAGTTTCACTCTGTTGCCCAGGCTGGAGTGCAGTGGTGCAATCTCGGCTCACTGCAATCTCCACCTCTCTGGTTCAAGTGGTTCTCCTGCCTCAGCGTCCCAAGTAGCTGGGATTATAGGCATGTGCCACAACACCCAGCTAATTTTTTTTTTTTTTTAATTTAGTAGAGGCGGGGTTTCATCATGTTGGTCAGGTTGGTCTCGAACTCCTGGCCTCAAATGATCCACCTGCCTTGGCCTCCCAAATTACTGGAATTACAGGCATGAGCCACCGCACCCGGCCCTGCACTGTTCCATAGAAAAAGCTTGTGTATGGCTGGGTATGGTGGCTCATGCTTGTAACCCCGGCAATTTGGGAGGCCAAGGCAGATGGATTGCTTGAGCTCAGGAGTTCAAGACCAGCCTGGGCAACATGATGAAACCCCATCGCTACCAAAAAAAACCAAAAAACAAAAAAACAACAAAAAAAGAAAGAAAGAGGAACAAAAAATAGCTCCCGTAGACCAGGTGCAGTGCCTCACACCTGTCCACCATTTCCCAACCGAGCTACTGCAGCTCCCTACCTCCTGGGAGCAAGCTACGTAGGAGACACTCCATCACCCCCTTCCCTGTTTTTGCTGGGCCACACCCCTGGCTACTTAAAGCCTGAAAACACAGCGCCTGAACCAACCTCCTTGGGTTTTGGACATGTAAGTTGCCTGAGATACCCACCACATATATACCTCTTTGATGGTAACTGCTCGCTTGCTGTTGGACACTGGTGGGAACAGTGCATCTTACAGCCAGAGCTCTGTGTTACCCTGTAACATGAACTGCCCATTCTCGCTCGGGTGCTCACAAACCTTACCAATAAAATTGGACAGGCTCAGTAGTGCTCAACTATAAAATGGAACAGCATATTCAAGACAAGGCACAGCAGAACCTCAAGGGACCAGTGTACTCCATGAGCAAATGGGTAGCTTACAATAAGGGGTCAAACCATCCTTAAGGGATCCTTTGTCTCCTCTTGTGGCTACCTGGGACCCAAGGTTCGCATATATGCCCACCAAGTATATGGCATGGTTTACTGATGTCTCTGCAAAACAATAAACACACAGGGTCTACTGGGCTTCAGCCCAATGGATGGCCATTCTTTGACCCAGTGAATGGCCATTCAGCCAGTGGAAGGCCATTCTTGACTACGACTAGACACAGACATTTTGCCTAATTAGCCAAACTGCATGCATTGGTAATGGCCCCTGCAGGCCACATCCACCACCATATCTCATCATGTTTTCATGACTCATGAGCCATGCAGACTTGTGTGGAACCCTTTAATGCTGCAGGACAATAGGGGCTCCTTTGGTCCACCCAATCTTTGAAACTGTTGTATTAAGACCTTTGTTTCAACTCCATCAATTTCCATTTCCATTTCACTCATCCCATTTTTTTTTTGAGACAGGGTCTCGCTCTCACCCAGGCTGGACTGCAGTGGTTCAATCACTGCTCACTGCAGCCTCGACCTCCTGGGCTCCAGTGATCCTCCCATCCTGGCCTCCCGAGTTAGCTGGGACCATAAACGTGCACCACCACACCTGACTAATTTTTGTATTTTTTGTAAAGACTCGGTTTCGCCATACTGCCCAGGCTGGTCATCCCATTTCTTAACTACCATCTAAAGATTTCCACTCTGCTGGGAGGACAGCCATGAGATGGAGTCTCGCTCTGTCACCCAGGCTGGAGGAGTTTAGTGGCACAATCTCAGCTCACTGCAACCTCCCCCTTCCACGTTCAAGCCATTCTCCTGCCTCAGCCTCCAGAGTAGCTGTGATTATAGGCATGCACCACCACACCAGCTAATTGTTTTGTATTTTTAGTAGAGACGGGGTTTCACTGTGTGGGCCAAGCTGGTCTCGAACTCCTGACCCTAAGGGGTCCACCCGCCTCGGCCTCCCAAAGTGCTGGGATTACAGGTGTGAGTCACCATACCCAGCTCATGAATGCTTGCTTTATTCACCTTTTTTCTTAATGACCATTTAAAAATGTCCACCTTCATGAGAGAAGTCCTTTGAATCTCCATTATTTTCCCCCATCCATTTTCTTCTTAATTAACTTGATATTGTTAATTGGCACTTGAAAGTTCCAACAGGAGATGTGGAGACAGCAAATTTGATAAGGCTTCCTGAGCTGTCTTTTGGTTTTGTAGAAGTAAGGTACCGTGGGATGTATACATTAAAGGAACAACCTTAAATTATTTTTCTCTCCTTCCTTGCTTGTAGTTCTCAAGAACAATTTCAGAATGTATTGGGAAGGTAATACCCTGAAATATGAAGAAACTGGCCCAAGCAGCCTGGGCTCCATTCCAGAGTCCCCTGCCCCTCTTTCAAAAAACAGGATATCCTTCAGTGCTTTAGGGTGGCTCATCACGAGGCCATGTGCCATAAAACCTAGGATGGGTGCTCTCTGGGATCCATCAGCATCAGTGCCGGTGGGACACCAGTAGATAAGACTCCATCTTCCTCAAGCAGTTTTCCTGAGCCTTGGGGGACCAGCTTGCAATGAATCAATCCTAGGCTTCTACTGCCCCTTGTTGCCTGTCAGTAGTAAACTCACTTTATTGAACTTGTGTGCATGGGTTCTGTCTCACTGGAGTCAGACATTTGGTAACCAGTGCGAAGTGAACCTACATCACAGTCAAGAGAGTTTGTAATCCTCCTATGCTTGGTGGTGAGAATGTACAATGGCACACCCACTATGGAAAACAGTATGTTGGAAAACTTCCTCAATAGGGTACCTACAAAACCTTAGAGCAAACATCATACGTCATGGTCAAAAAGTGAGATTCCTTCCCAAGGTTGGGGACAAGGCAAAGATGTACACTGTTACCACTTTTATTCCACATAGTGTTGGCAATTCTTGGCTGACGGTAGTGGCTCAGTCTGTAATCCCAGAACTTTGGGAGGCTGAGGCAGGTGGACTGATTGAGTCCAGGAATTTGAGACCAGCCTGGGCAAGATGGGGAGACCCCATTTCTACAAAAAAACCCTGAAAATTGGCTGGTGGCTGGGCGAGGTGGCTCATGCCTGTAATTTAATCACTTTGGAAGGCTGAGGCAGGAGGATCCCTTAAGCCCAAGTGTTCAAGACTGCAGTAAGCTCTGACTGCACCACCGCACTCCAGCCTGGGTAACAAAGCAAGACCCCATCTAGAAAAGAATAATAAATGAAATAAGAAAAATAAGAGACCAAAAAGGAAAGCATAATAGTGTACATGATGTGATGGCTGTGGTAAGCTAATGACCCCCACCCCCAAAGATACACATACAAATGATTTCCGTTTCAATAGCTCTATACCCTGTATTACATGGTTTCTCAAAGCAGAGTTTGCAGATGTCATCTGGCTGAGGACCTTGAGATGGCAGAATATCCAGGATTATCTGGTTAAAGCAACATCATCACAAGAGTCCATATAGGAAAAATACAGGTGGACTTAGAATCACAGAGAATTGGCAATGCTTGCATAGCAAAGACACAAGGAGATTTTATGACACTACCTTCTGACTGTGAAAACGGAGGGATGTAGACCATGAGGTAAAGGATCTAAGTGGCCTCTGGAACCTAGCAGGGGTAAAGAAATAAACTCTTCCCTAGAGATTCAAGAAGGATCATAGTTTTGTAAACCTGTTTTGACTTCTGACCACCACACATTAACAGCATAAATTTGTGGGGGTTTTTTGTTTTGTTTTTGAGACGGAGTCTTGCTCTGTCGCCCAGACTAGAGTGCGGTGGCACGATCCCGGCTCACTGCAACCTCCACCTCAGGCAATTCTCCTGCCTCAGCCTCCCGAGTAGCTGGGATTACAGGCATGTGCCACCGCGTCCGGCTAATTTTTGTAGTTTTAGCAGAGATGGGGTTTCACCATCTTGGCCAGGCTGGTCTCAAACTCCTGACCTCATGATCCACCTGCCTCGGCCTCCCAAAGTGCTGGGATTACAGGTGTGAGCCACCATGCCCAGCCTAAATTTGTGTTGTTTTAAGCCACTCACTTTGTGGTAATTGTTACAGCAGCAATGGGAAATTAATAGAATAGTTTATGTAGAAAACCCTAAGAAATCTAAAAAATCTGGAGAACGAGATTTTAAGGAAATAGACTACGAAGTTAACATACAAAAACTACTTTATTTCTATATACTAGCAATTAATACATGGAAATTGAAAATAAAATACAATACTCCTCTGGTTTGAATATCCCCAACAAAACTCATTTGGAAACTTGGTCCCCGGTGTGGCCATATTGAGAGGTGGAGCCTTTAAGAGGTCACTGGATCATGAGAGTTCTGCTGTCATGAATGAATCAATCCATGCACAGATTAGTGGACTGTGTTATCATGGGAACAGAAGTGATGGTTTTATAGGAAGAAGAGAGACCTGAGCAAACAGTATACTCAGCGCTCTCACAATGATGTGCCACATTGCTTCAGGATGCCGCAGTGTGTCTACCAAGAAACCCTTAACAGCATTGACCAAAAAGGTCAAAAAATGTCTAATTTTAGCAAGGAGACCTTTGTTTCTTACAAAGGGTCACAGCCTGCAGGCTAGCCATCTGGCAGGGTGGGAAGCATGGTCTCTATCAGAAGCAACACAGGTAGTTCAGAGGAGGAAAGCTGCCGCAGGAATTTATGCTGAATAGCAGTATGTTGAATATTTAGTAAACATACTCAACAGGTTATGGGAGAGTCATGCCTGTGTGTGATAAGCAAACATACATGTTCCTAGTTTATCTACCAGAACAAAATAAAACTCTCATTTTCTATATTCACTCTTAAGAGGAAACTCACGAACATTAATCTTTTCAAATTATATCAATATTCCAAGAACATCATGAAGGAGGTTTTATCTTTATTCTCCACTTTTTTTTTTGAGACAGTTTTGCTCGTTGCCCAGGCTGGAGTGCGGTGGCGCAATCTCAGCTCACTGCAGCCCCTGCCTCCTGGGTTCAAGCCATTCTCCTGCCTCAGCCTGCCAAGTAGCTGGGATTTACAGGCGTGCGCCACCACATCTGGCTAAAGTTTTTGTATTTTTAGTAGAGATGGGGTTTCACCATGTTGGCCAGTTTGGTCTCGAACTCCTGACCTGAAGTAATCTACCCGCCTCAGCCTCCCAAACTGCTGGCATTACAGGCGTGAGCCACCATGCCTGGCCAAATTAAAAAAAAAAAAATTTTTTTTTTTTGAGACCGAGATTAGCTCTTGGTGCCCACGCTGGAGTGTAATGGCATGATCTCAGCTCACTGCAACCTCCACCTCCCAGGTTCAAGCAATTCTCCTGCCTCAGCCTCCCAAATAGCTGGGACTACAGGCATGCACCACTAAGCCCAGCTAATTTTGTATTTTTAGTAGAGAAGGGGTTTCACTATGCTGGCCAGACTGGTTTCTCCTGACCTCGGGTGATCTGCTTGCCTTGGCCTCCCAAAGTGCTAGGATTACAGGCGTGAGCCACCGTGCCTGGCCTCACTTTTATTTCCCATATTCTTACTATGTATTTTCACTTCATGGAAAACAAGATGCATAGCATAAGTCTTACTTGGCATACAAGAAACTGATGTGGAAATATAATAATATGGTGCATATGCATCAATGGCAATGCAGATTTTGGGGTGTAAGAATGTGAAATTAACTTTCAGTAAGATTTTCATTATACCCCCAAAAGTATCCTAAGCCACAGTGTGGGGCACATAATTCAAGCGCAAAATGTGGTTATAGGTTTCCAAAACTGTGTTATTTGATTTCACCATGAAAAAAATTGTTCTTGATCCTTTAAGAGTCTAGTGGTGCATTGTTATTATGTTATGAAGTATCCTACTGAGACAGGATAAAACTATGTTGGCAGAAAGAATGTGATTCATTCATAGAGAAAAACCATTCTATTTTATTAGTTAAAACATTATATCTATGATACATTCTGAATAAAACATTAGCAAAGTGTGCTTTAAGCAGATAATGTGAGTTCTACTAAAGAATATGTTACTCTACTTCTGTTGATTAAACTCTTCACTCTGACTACTCTCTCTTCAATTTCTTTCTTTTTTAGATGGAGTTTTGTTCTTGTTGCCCAGGCTGGAGTGCAATGGCATGATCTTGGCTCACCACAACCTCCGCCTCCTGGGTTCAAGCGATTCTCCTGCCTCAGCCTCCCAAGTAGCTGGGATTACAGGCACCTACCAACATGCCCAGCTAATTTTATATTTTTAGTAGAGATGGGGTATCTCCATGTTGGTCAGGCTGGTCTCAAACTCCCAACCTCAGGTGATCCACCTGCCTCAGCCTCCCAAAGTGCTGGGATTACAGGTGTGAGCCACTGCGCCTGGCCTCTCTCTTCAATTTCAAAAACAAGATCAATTTTTCATCACTCTTTGCTAAACAACAGGTATTGCTCTTTAATGGATAAGGGGGCGACCTTTTCCCCTGCAGTATTTCTACCACACAATCAGTGTCTAATTACCTATTACTCTCCTCCCACAAAAATCCCAATGTCCTAGGGTCTTGGCCTGCTCCATTTCATGTTCAGTTGATAGACCATTTCTTTCTCCTAAGCCACAGTACTCTCCTGGTAGGAGAAAGGCACCCTGAACATTATCAGAATGGTGAGTGACATCACGGTTTTACATTGTTTTTTGCCACTCCCAAATGCTAATTCCGACAATACTTGATTTTAAAAGCAAAGTCCTCCTTCTTCACAAATTGGATAGAAATAATCCTTCACCTAATTAATGATCTTCACCCAATCGATGATCCTTCCATCCCAATGATCTTTCCAAGAAACCACCATGGAAGGTGTGTAAGGATGCACAATAACAGATTTCAAAGTTCACATTGAAACTCAACAGTAGGCTTTCCAAAAAACCTTAAATAACTCAATAAAACATTTCATAAGGTGAAGGTAACTGACTGCCTACAAATATCCTGCAATCTTTTCATATATGAGTTAAAAAATATAATTTTTAGCATATTTGGACTGGTGAGTATTCTACAGTGTATAATATCAAAGGCAAACAGGGAAACCAGAGACTGTTATTCCTCATAGGAATTCTCACTTACCGTCAGTCACTGGGTAATGGCCTAAGGATGCATATTACATTTGTTTGGTTTCATCAAAGATATAAATTTTGATGCCTAGTAACCTGCGAGGCCTGGATAAACCCTCTGCCACATGTTTACATGATGTCTCTTGCTTACGGCCTCTCGTATCTATTAATGCTTCAACCCATGAGGGATTAGCCACTGTCACTGCATTTGTAAGGATTCTGTCAAGAATGAATTAACTGATGTGAAAAGAGTGAATTGTACCTAATGACCTCACCACACTCATTTGTAAGGTTTCTCTCCGGTATGCATTCTGTGATGACTTGCAAGATTTGAACTCTGCCTGAAGACCTTGCCACACTCATTACATTTGTAACGTTTTTCTCCAGTGTGGATTGCCATATGGGTAGTTAGACTTGACCTTACCCTAAAGGCTTTCCCACACTCTGTACACCTGTAAGGTTTCTCTCCAGTATGAATTCTTCGGTGATTTGCCAGGTGCGCATTTTGAGTAAAGACCTTGCCACATTCGTTACATTTGTAAGGTTTTTTCCCAGTATGGATTGCCTGATGGGTGGTTAGGCTTGAACGAACACTGAAGGCTTTCCCACACTCATTGCATCGGTAAGGTTTCTCTCCGGTGTGAGTCCTTTGATGATTTGCAAGGTGTGAATTTTGAGTGAAGACCTTGCCACATTCATTACATTTGTAAGGCTTCTCTCCAGTGTGGATGACCTTATGGGTAGTTAGGTTTGAATGCATACTAAAGGCTTTGCCACACTCATTACACTTGTAAGGTTTCTCTCCCGTATGAATTCGCCGATGAGTTGCAAGGTATGAATTGTGCCTAAAAACCTTGCCGCATTCATGACATTTGTAAGGTTTCTCTCCAGTATGTATTGCCTGATGAAAAGTTAGGCTTGAACGATCACTAAAGGCTCTGCCACAGTCATTACACTTGTAAGGTTTTTCTCCAGTATGAACTCTCCAGTGCCTTGCAAGTTGTGACGTTTGAGCGAAGACTTTCCCACATTCATTACACTTGTAAGGTTTCTCTCCAGAATGAATTCCCCGATGACTTCTAAGGTGTGATTTTTGAGTGAAGCTCTTGCCACATTCAATACATTTGTAAGGTTTCTCTCCAGAGTGGATTGCCTGATGGGTAGTCAGACTTGAACGAACACTGAAGGCTTTCCCACACTCATTACACTTGTAAGGTTTCTCGCCAGTATGAATTCTTCGATGATTTGCAAGTTGTGAATTTTGAGTGAAAACCTTGCTGCATTCATTGCATTTGAAAGGTTTTGTTCCAGTATGGATGACCTGATGGGTAGCTAGGTTTGAATGCATACTAAAGGCTTTGCCACATTCATTACACTTGTAAGGTTTCTCACCAGTATGAACCCTCCGATGCCTTCCGAGGTACGAATTGTACCTAAAGACTTTGCCACATTCATTACATTTGTAAGGTTTTTCTCCAGTGTGGATTGTCTGATGAATAGCTAGGCTTGAACGAACACTAAAGGCTTTGCCGCACTCATTGCACTTGTAAGGTTTCTCTCCAGTGTGAATTCTCCAATGACTAATAAGGTGTGAATTTTGAGTGAAGAGCTTGCCACATTCATTACATTTGAATGGTTTTTCTCCAGTATGAATCAACTGATGGGTAGTTAGGTTTGAATGTCCTCTAAAGGCTTTTCCACACTCATTACACTTGTAAGGTTTCTCTCCAGTATGAATTCGCCGATGAGTTGCAAGGTATGAATTGTGCCTGAAGACCTTGCCACACTCATGACATTTGTAAGGTTTCTCTCCAGTATGGATGACCTGATGAATAGTTAGATTTGAACGAACAGTAAAGGTTTTGCCACACTCACTGCATTTGTAAGGCTTCTCTCCACTATGAATTCTCCTATGACTCGTAAGGTTTGAATTCTGAGTGAACGCCTTGCCACATTCATTACACTTGTAAGGTTTTCCACAACTGTTTGCTTTTCGTCTTTGTGTGAGTAATGAAAAATGGTTAAGTTCATGATATTTTTTAGACCTGTGGGTTTGGACACTAGAAGGAATTTGTTGAAGTGGTGACACTGAGGAACCATTGTTCGTAGACTTCTCAACTTGCTTACATTCATACATTTTCCCTTCACCTTGAAATAGCTGCAGTTCAGGCAGATGCGAATGAAAGCTTACTCCCAGCTGATTGTTAATAAGCTTGTTTTCTACGTCTCTTCTGTCGCGCTGATCTCTTTTACGTTCTTTCTGGGTCATAAGCACTCCCTTGTAATTTCCTGTGTCATCTCTCCATTGACACTCAAAGTCATGCATATTTTTCTGAAGTTCCTTGAAGGAAAAGTCTTCAATGTCAGGGCTTTCGTGTCTTTCCAACATCACTGTGTGGAATACTGCTTCTGTACTGCTCTTCTCTTTTGGTAGCAAATCCTTGGTTGTACATTTAGGAGGGATATCTATAAGACATAAAGAACCACACATTTCCAATTAATTACAGTAAATAAGTATTTTACATTGAAAACATATTCCACCAAAAGTAATACTTATATTGAACAGACTTTGGAACTTCAGAACCGTGAATTTCAATTTTTAGGAACAAAAATGTAGTTGTTTTTTTTTTTTTGAGACAGAGTCTCGCTCTGTCACCCAGGCTGGAGTGCAGTGGTGTGATCTTGGCTCACTGCAAGCTCTGCCTCCCGGGTTCACGCCATTCTCCCACCTCAGCCTCCTGAGTAGCTGGGACTACAGGCGCCCACCACCATACCCGGCTAGTTTTGTTTTTGTACTTTTAGTAGAGACAGGGTTTCACCATGTTAGCCAGGATAGTCTCGATCTCCTGACCTCGTGAGCCACCTGCCTCGGCCTCCCAAAGTGATGGAATTACAGGCATGAGTCACCACCCCCAGCCAAAAGTAGTATTTTTTAACAAAGAAAATGCAGTTACATGTAATTCAAATATTTGGGAAGGGCTGGGTGTTGTGGCTCATGCCTGTAATCCCAATGCTTTCGGAGCCTAAGGTGGGAGGATCACAGGAGGCCACGAGTTTGAGACCAGCCTGGGCAACATAGTGAGACCCCATCTCTACAAAAACAAAATAATTTAAAAATTAGGCCAGGCGCGGTGACTCATGCCTGTAATCCCAGCACTTTGGGAGGCTGAGGAGGGTGGATCATGAGATCAGGAGATTGAGACCAGCTTGGCAAACATAGTGAAACCCCATCTCTACTAAAAATACAATAATCAGTCAGGCGTGGTGGCATGCACCTGTAGTCTCAGCTTCTCAGGAGGCTGAGGCAGAATCGCTTGAACCTGGGAGGTGGAGGCTGCAGTGAGCCGAGATTG